>NW_026705350.1:600000-764370 GCF_029867415.1 Vicia villosa
TGGCTGCCTGCAGAGTTTGGTCAGGGTTGGGGCACCACTTTGAAGGCTTGTATCTCACTCAATATTTATCGAATCATACCAATTCTTGTTTTAATGGATAGAGGAGATGGCAAGGAAGAGACTGATACCAAGTTTGCACCCCTGTCACTTCTGTAGAGCTCTAAAAATGGCTGGAGATTTGGCATGCCATGTGTTTGTTAAAATGCCAGGTCATGCCCTGCCTTGTGACTTGGATTGTGCCTTGATTTAAATGAGTTTTCAGAAACTTCACACCACTTTAACTCTTCATACAAGCTTCAAATGAAAAAGTGTCCAACTACAAATTTGTTCTCCACCATGAGAGGAACAACTTTGATGTTGGAAATTTCTCCAAAAAACGCCATTTGCCACGTGTAATTCAGTGCTGAAGTGGACTGCCCAACAAGATCCAAAACACCCAAAATTTTTCTAAGTGTTGAAAATTGCCTTTTTACTATTTTTTGCAACTTTTTGTCGAACTCCCGATTTTATCCATTCTTCGACTTTTCTTGATTAATTTTCCACCAAAAGTCAATATTTGAATAATTTTCCGATTTTGACCTGAAAGTCAACTGTTCTGATTTTTCCGACTATTGATGAAATTCCCGATTAAACCTCTTCCAATCGAATCCAGTCAAACAAACACCTCCACAAGGTCAGCATGAGAAGTTTTCCACACATAGGAGCCATTCCCGATTAAATGTTGACCAGAAAGTCAACTGGTTGACTTTGGTCAAAGAAACCCTGATTTAGCGAACCAGATGATTTGCAAGCTTGCACTCTTCAATCAATGTCCTGATTTGAAGCAGAGAGACACCCCAATCTAGGAGGACTTCAATGAACATAGATCCACATGATTATACCTCAGTCTTCCTTGTTCTCTGATCAAACTTCTTTGCAATAGAGCTTTTTCTTTGCTAGCCTTTTGAATAGTACCAATGATATGAATGCATGAATGTGAGTTATGACCTAAGTAATGTATGTACATGAACCATAAGCCATATGAGTAGGGTAGGACAAATTTGGGGTATGACACTCTCGAGTACTTTTATTTCTTGTTTCCAGGAGTTGATTTTCTTCTCATAATCATCAAAGGCTTTTTGATTTTCTGAATGTTTGAGCCTGAGGGCCTCACCTTGTTTCGTTGCGTCCACAGCAGAATTCCATGAAGAGTCATGAGAGGCTATGGTCTCAGATAATTCTTTTTCGACATTTTGTTTTCGAAGAATGTTAGCTTGAAGTTGCTCAAGTAGAGAGCCTAGCTGAACAATCACCTCTGAGACTTCTGTGGAAACTTAAAGCAAATCTACTTTCTTTAGAAGTTGATTTAAGTTGTGGCTCTTAATAGGGTCCCGGTTGAGAACATCTACAAGATTGACCCCAAAGAATCTCTCTTTGATTTGTCGAAGGAGACTAGGAATATCTTCCTTGTCACTAGAATCTGCAGTTACAGCTGGTGAGACATTAAGTTCCGGAGGCGAAGGAGTATTCACACTCATGATAGCCTTTAAGAAACCAAGAGGATCAGTTTGCTTAAGTTGTGCAAGCTCCGAAGGAGTAGGCTTTGCAGGGGCAGGCGTCGAAGTCGTCTCAGGAATGATTTTTGCATCGAGAGTTGAAGTTCCTTGAGAATCTGGTTTTTCTGGTTGAGAAGTCTCTTCCATAGCATCTTTCTCCGACGCAGAATCTTCATTGTCATGTGATTGCGGGTTCACATTGTCGCTGCCTGAGAATGGATGATCCTCTTCCAAATTTTTACCTTGATGAGTAGGTGGGGATTCGTTAGTAGATTGGCTTTCTTCGATTGGCTCATTAGGCAATATGGTGGCGATTGGCCTAACGTCTTCGAAAACTGGTGAGAGAACATGAGTTTTAGCTCGAGAAGTATCTGTTTTGAACAAAGCAAAGTTAGTCGTAAGGATAAGCCTTTGAAGGGTTTAATTGACGAAAGTTAAGATTTAACAATTACCATGAAGTTTGTCAACATTAATGGTGAGGCCATGGTCCTTAAAACCAGAAGTAGCAGTGCCAGCATCATCCTGCAATAACAAGGTAAAATGTCAGTGCAATTATTTAGTTAGAAATCACAAGATAATATGTGGGACAAACCTAAAATACCTTGGTTAGGATATTGTCTGGACTTGAATTATGACTTTCCACAACGAAAGCATTGCTAGCAGTCTTCAAAGGAGACTCTTCAGAGGACGCCTTATTGCCAGGAGAAGCAGCTTTGGAAGGACTTATCTTTTTCCCTTTTCTTGAAGGGGTAACAGCTTTGTGTTTCTTCTTTTGTCCTTGTCTAGTCTGAGGAGGGGATTTATCTTCGCCATCTGAGGCAGTTGTCGAAGAAGCTTTACGCTTCGAGCCCGTTGGGGGTTTCGAGCTCTGGCAAGTGGAAAATAAGAAAGATGAGTAGTAATCACAGATTGTACAAGATTGAGAATATGAGATGAGTATGTACCGTGGGCTTCTTATCGGTGACGATGGAATCACTCTCACTTGGTTTATTGCTTTTAGATGTCCCAGAGTCTTTTGGGGCAGAAGCTTCCTTAATCTTCCTCCTTCGTGCAACAGCTGTAGTTGAGACTGAAATCAGTATATCAGTAAAGAAAAGAAAAGTCAGTCGAAAAGATTGTCTTAATCCAAACCTTCAGGTATTGGAGTCAGGACACGAACATGTTTAAGATCTATATGAAGATGTCCTTTGAAAGTATCCAAGGTATGCTTAGTCGGAACCACTCGTTCAGCGCGTTTTTTGGTACTCTCTCGAAGAATTTTGAGAACATTCCCACACACAAACCAGTCTGGGAAAGGAGGACTTAGAGCCACACCAAAATCAGCACTTGGTAGTGGAGGGAATTTTGTAGGATTAAGTTTGAAAGCCACTTCATAACGTAGTTCTGGTCGAACATACGAGGGCAATTTCAACTTATTCAGTTTGGCGGAAAATTTTTTGCGCAAAGTGACTGCAGCCTCACGAACGGTCCGACTAAGATCATCAGGCCTATAGATAGTTTCAAAGAATTTTTGAAAAGCTTGGATTTCTTTAATGTGAGTTGAAGTACCTTTTTGGAAATTCTCCTGCACATCAGTAAAAGCTGCGGTTAGTTCCTGAGCAAGGCTATCAGCATCAAAAATTTGAGAGTTATAATACTCCGTCCACCATTGATGGAAATCTGGTGTAGAGTAAAAAGTAGGTTCGAAAGGGATAGGAGAAAGATTGGTGATGCCAACATATTTGTTGATTTTTTGTTCACATTCTTCTTCAGTCAAATATAAAGTGTGGAAACACATATGGCTCCTTTTCTCATATAAGCACTTGGGTTTTATTTGAGCTAACCCAAATTGTCTCGAGACCAAATTTGGTTGATAGCACATAAGGATACATTGACCTTTTGACGGTCGAAGACGGTGGGAAAATAATCTTGGAGTCAGAAAGGCTTCCCAAATTTCCATAGATTCAATTTGTTGATCTTGAGATGTTGGTGGAAACTTTCGAGTAAACCATTCGGGACCTATTATTCTGTGTACAAATGGGGCCATAGAAGGATCGAACTGGTCACGCCGAGCAAACATCATTGAATACGCCAGGAAATGTTCATGAAGCTTTCCCATTTCCTCTTTTGGAGTTAGGTAAGCTAACCTGGTCCCCTCTATAGTTCGATTTCTGATTGTGCTATCCTCCTCATTGACATCTCCTCAAAAGGGAAGATGAGTTTCGAATGTAGCATTAAGCCACAGTTGCAATAGCCAGAAAGGACCAGCGTAAAGTAAACTGCCAGATTTGAAATTCTTGGTAAGATTTGCAGCTTCACTAAGGTTTTCATAAAGAGACCCTAGAAGTAGTTGGCTGAGATTGAGTTTTCTCCCAGCATGCAACTGATTAGCCATGCAAAGGTACCTCTTTGCAACCTGGATAGATCTTGAGCAGAAGGCACATCGTGAAAGCCATAATGCTAGAAAAGCAATATGCTCTTCATCAGATACTGTCGTTTCAGTGGTGATATGGTGCTTCTGGATAAATGTCGTATAAGTGACTTGCGAATCATTAAAACCAATAGTGTCATTATCCATCTCATTGGGATCGAAGGTTTCGCCAGTTGGTCGAAGTCCTGTAATAGCGGCCACATCGAAAAGCGTGGGGGTAACCATTCCACATGGGAGATGGAAAGTGTTGTGAGAAGCATCCCAAAAATGAACCGCTGCTACTAACATGGGTTGGTTGTATTCTAAACCTGTTTTTGACAGTTGAATCAAATCGTATATTCCTAACGATTTCCAGAAGGATCCTTTCTGTTTCTCTACTTTTTCTAACCAGGCATAGTACAAATCAGGATCTTTGGCTAAAGGGAATGACCTAAACACTTTTACAGAGTTGGTCATATAGTTTAACCTAATTTTTGCTAAAGCTAAAGGGGTTGCAGTTGAAGTTTCTTCAACGTTAGCAGATTTGCCTAAAGGGGAACGACCATCTTCATCTGTCTTAACTTTGCTAACTAATGGTCTAGTCTTGTAATAAGCAGGGAAAAATTTATTCAAAGATGGGATATTTTCACTTGGTAATGGACCCATAAAGGCGAGAGTTTTTCCAGAAAGTTCAAAGGGAATGATTACCTGGGAAGCGTAAATAGCGCGTATTTCTTCAGTGTTAGGGTTTGGAACGAACTCTCGTTCCCCAGAACGTGTTGTTGATTGAAGCTTCAAAGCAGGTTGAAGAACATTTGAAGATGAAGCCATAGAGAAATTTTTGATTAAAAGAGCAAGATTCTAAAAAGAGTGAAGATGTTTCAGTTTTTCGGTGAAGAAGATGAATGAAAGGCGGTATAGAGGCACAAGATCAAGTATTTAAAGGTTTAACGGAAACCTTTTTGAATCTTTTGGGTAAAACCCAAGAGACACGTGGCGGCTGGTGATTTAATCCAACGGCGGTCGAATGAGTTAGCTTCATTCCTAGTATGTAGGAGTAATGATCAAGAAGTATGGTTAAAACGTGGGAATGTAAGTTATGAGAAGACATCTTTGAAAATGACAAGACGTTTCGGAAACAGTGTTATCAGTGATTATGACGTTAGTCAGCAGTCTTGGAACTTTCAAGGATCATAAAAACGAAATCTTATAATGACAAGAAACGCCTATTTCTGTTGATTCTCGAAACAGGCATCTATTGGGGGCAATTTGTTAGCTGAAGATTTCGTTTCATAGTGTTTGTCCTTCGAAGGAGTAGGAAATCGAAGGAAAGATGGTTACTGATGGCCATCCCTTAAAAAGTAAAAGAATGGCTACTGATGGTCATGCTTCGAGAATAAAGACTTCTAAGTTCGATGAAGATAGTGAACATTGAAAGACTAATGAAAGCATATGTCTTCGGGACTTAGACAAAATTTATAGAATATGTATTTAAGTATTACTACTTAGCGTGTTTTCGTAGTGTTTTTTAATACACTGCCACGCGTCGAAGACGGACTCAGGCGGGAAGATTTGAAATTCGAAGACGGTTTCGTAACTGTCCAATAACAGATGGCTTCGCTGGAAGTTCTTATGAGAAACGTGGCAGCAGATTAGTGTAGGACCGTTAAGGTCGAAACTAGTATAAATAGGAGTCTTAATGTTAGGATTCTGTGTGTTCATTTTGTACAAATCACTCACATATTTACTCAAGTATCAAGCGTTAAGAGAAAGAGTTCGCTGAGAAAATGTACGTATGACACCACCATTTTAATACATGTGTATTGTATTTCGTTTTCGAATATATTTCATAATTACTGCATTCCAGTTACTTCTTGTCATTTACATTCCTGTATCTTTAATTTAATATCACTTACTTTCGAATTTAATTTCACGATTATTTACTTTCAAAATCTTTAACGTTTCTGCAGTTTAAGATTCTTTATGTTTTAACAGTCTTTAAGTTTCATATGTTATGTTACTTATCTTTTTGTTGAAGTTACAATTACATATAACAAAGTAATTATCAAGATTATTTGTTCTTTAATCGAACAACGCTTATCGAAGAGGACGAATCACGAATATGATTCGAATGAACATTGATAACAATCTTTTTGACTATGTGTCCTAGGATCAATCTAGTCGATCCTGCGAGTAACCAAATCATATTTATTATAGTTTGGAAGACTAGCGGTTGTTTACCGGAAATCACCGTAAACATACACATGGATATTTGGGGCCCTATTTCAAACCCATCTATCATTCGACGCAAATATTTCCTCACTATTATGGATGACCACAGTCGATACTGTTGGATTTTTTTAATGAAACAAAAATCTGAAACATCTAATTTAATCCAAAATTTCGTCACTTTCATTCAAACTCAATTTCATAAAATTATTAAGATTATTCGATCTGACAATGGAGTAGAATTTTTGCTAAAAGATTTTTACAATTCTAAAGGCATTCAACACCAAACCTCTTGTGTTTACACACCTCAACATAATGGTTTGGTTGAACGTAAATACCAACATTTGCTTGGTGTCACTCGGTCCCTTCTATTTCAAGCTAATATCCCTAAAATCTTCTGGTCATATGCCTTACTTTATGTTGTTCACATCGTTAATAGATTGCCATCTAAACTTATCAACAACCAAAGCCCTTTTTATCTGCTTCATAATACTATTCCTGATTATTCTGTTATAAAAACTTTTGGTTGTCTAGTTTATGCTTGCAGTTTGTGGGTACATAGAACTAAACTTGACTCAAGATCCCACAAATGCATCCTCTTAGGGATCAAACCAGGTGTAAAAGGATACATCTTATACAACATCAAAACTAGACAGATTTTCCTCTCAAGAGACACTGTATTTTATGAACATATTTTCCCCTACCAATCACCTATACCAGCCCCTTATCAATCCACCCAACCTCTTCATCACCCTAACATGGATGACCTATTTGATTATTCCCCTCAACACAGCCCTCCATCTTCCCATGATCATTTTTCTATTCCCTCCAACACCATATCCCCACCTTCATCCACCCATGCCTCAACTTCTTCCCCACCTACACCTGACACAACCATCTCACCAACCTCACAGCCTAATCCATCCACTGGAAGCACCAGAAAAACTACTATAACTCACAAACAGCCAGCCTACCTCAAGTATTATCATTGCTCCCTCCTTCAAGGCAATCAAACTACACCTTCTACCACTTCATATCCCTTAGCTGCTTACCTTTCTTATGATAAATTATCCACCAGTCATAAATTATTTACCCTAAACATCTCTACTGCCACTGAACCTAATTCCTACAAAGCAGCCATTAATGATCCTCTTTGGCAACAAGCCATAAAAAGTGAGCTCCAATCTCTTCACAATACCAACACATGGGATATTACATCCTTACCACCCAACAAGACAGCTATTGGGAGCAAATGGATTTTTAAACTCAAGTATGCTCCTGATGGCACCATAGCAAGGCATAAAGCCAGGCTTATAGCAAAAGGCTTCACCAAAACTGAAGGATTGGACTACTTAGAAACTTTCAGCCATGTAATTAAACTGACAACCATTAGAATCCTTTTATCCATTGCTGCTACCTATAAATGGCACATTCACCAATTGGTCATTAACACTGCTTTTCTCAATGGGGATCTTGAGGAAGAAGTTTACATGAAACCCCCACCAGGAATGAAACTGCCTGCAAATATGGTATGCAAACTAAAAAAATCAATCTATGGCTTGAAACAGGCCAGCCGACAGTGGAACCAAACACTCACCACCACTCTCATTCACATGGGTTTCCTTCAATAAAAATCTGATTATTCACTATTTACTAAATATTCTACCACATCATATAATGTCATTCTTGTCTATGTGAATGATTTGATTGTTGCAGGTACAAGTCTTTCAGAAATAACAACAATTAAAGACACTCTAGACATCCAATTCAGCATAAAAGACATGGGAATCTTAAAATATTTTGTAGGTTTTGAAATTGCTCACTCTACACAAGGGATCACTCTGTGCCAACGCAAGTATTGTCTTGACTTACTTTAGGACACGGGTCTGCTAACTTCAAAATCGACTTCTACTCCCATTGATCCTGGCCAAAAGCTGGATAACAGTGAAGATGACCTCCTACCAGATCCATCACTCTTTCGCAGCACCATTGGTAAGCTATTATATCTAACTCACTCCCGTCTTGAAATTGTTTTATGTGTTTGCAGATTAAGTCAACACCTGGCCAAACCTACACAGACACATCTCCAAGCAGCATACCAGATCATTTGTTACCTCAAAAACGCTCCTGCCATGGGATTAATCTTCAAACGATGCTCCAACCTTCATCTCACATGATTCTCAGATTCGGATTGAGGGTCCTGCCCAATATCCAGACATTCCACCACTGACTTTTGTTTCTTCCTCGGAGACAACATCATTAGCTGGAAAACTAAGAAAAAAATTGTCGTATCTCGTTCATCATCTGAAGCTGAATACCGCGCCTTAGCCAATACCACATATGAGGCTCAATGGTTATTATATCTCCTTCGTGACTTCAAAATCAATCACACGATACCGATCAACATCTACAGAAACAACCAAAGTGCTATACAGATTGCCACAAATCCTATTTTCCATGAACGGACGAAGCATATAGAGTTAGACTGTCACCTTGTCCGCGGAAAAATTCAAGACCGTACCATACATCTCATGTCAATCAATTCTGCCAATCAGGTTGTTGATGTCTTCACAAAAGCGCTTTACCTTTGTCCTTTTTCATCTTGTGTTTCCAAACTTGGACTGCTAAATATCTATTCCAGTTTACAGTTTACGAGGGGGTATTGAAATGCAATATAACACAATGAATCCCTAGTGTCGCTACCGCAAAAAATGGATCAGAGTCGCCACTAGTATATTTATCCCATTGAGGGAAAGAAACACCAGGAAACCTAACTCAAAATAAGAACAATGTCTTTCGACCAGAGAATAGGGTACGGGAGTCGATTACACAAGGGAAATGTGCTAGCACCTCTCACGCCCATCATACTCGATGGTATTTACCTATGTTTGTTTCTATCTAAAGGGTGTAAACTATATTTAAGCCTAAATGAAAATGCATGCAAATACACACGAGGAAAAGAAAGAATTATTTACAAGTGTGCTCGCTTAGGCCCCGCGACCCAATGCCTACGTATCCCTTACCAGGAATCAGAGCTACCGTAGTTCGGCTCAATAGTTTCCATTTGTTTTATGTTTTTTAGTTGAACAGAGGTTAAGGTCATAATCCACGATGCTCGACCTTTGGAGACTTATATGCCTAATTCTTGACTGGACTTAATTTGTTCTTGGCAGCAGAATGAACTTGGGTTTGTGTTTTTTATGTAACTACATGATGAACAAAACCCAATACAAGGTTTTGCACCACTTCGTCACTTTGTTTTAATTCGAGCCTTTATTAGGTGTTTTGAATGTTTTTGGTTGGGTATTTTTTAAAGGATTTACTTTACGATTTGAATCACATAAAAATGTATAATGATTGAGAAACAGATTAGGGAATGAATCCCACTCATTTCTCTCCCATTAGGTAGTGATCGAGAAGCAGATTAGGGAATAAATCTCACTCATTTCTCTCCCACTAAGTGATTGAGAAACAAATTAGGGAATAAATCCCACTCATTTCTCTCCCACTATTAGTAAGGTGTGATTCACATCTCTATTTATTAGTGTTTTAATGTTGAAAAGAAAAAAGAAATGAACAGGGGAGACTAACCTATTTTCTAACCTAATTGTTATTCTAATTCCTATTTATCATCTAAGGGAAGTATACAAAAGATTATGATAAAATTCTATCCCTATGTCAATCAAATGAAATTATTTACAAGGAAATATTAGACTAAACAATTATGTACACATGAAAAGAAAAATTCAAGTAAAAATAGAAGAAAAAGATTTTAAAATTCTACTTTAGGTCTTAATACTTTTAAACACATCTAATAACATATACAAAAAGAAACTAAGGTCATTGCATAAATGCAAGCCAAATTATGGACTAAATTCACATGATTAACCATTTAGAAACATACACTAATCGGGTAGAGAAAACCTAATGAAAATCTAATCAAAACATGGAATTGAACTTTTATTTTTTATACATATTATGATACATGAGCCTACTGATTCCAAAAAAAATGGCAATTAAAATCTATTCCTAAGGCCTTTAATCAAATTATTTTGTAAAACATACTAAACATGAAAGTAGAATGAACACATGTAATGAAAAGATTTATTAAAAATAATGAAACAATTTCTAAAAATCTACAAAAAAATACTAAAAATATCTACACACATAAATCTATCTAAAAATGTATTTTTATTGGTTTTTTATTTCACCTAAAACAGATTTGTGAATTAAAAGTTATGAAGGAAACAAAATTGAAACAAATTTTAAAATTCTCTTAAACAGAGGTGTATTAGTGTTCAATCCTCTTCTACCTTCAGAGACCGACTGGCACACAAATCACTCTGCATCCTCAGGCAAATATATAAGGGCAAATTTTGGGGTATGACAATTAGCAAAGTGAAATGAACTACCGCTTAGTTTTACTGGCGCATGGGTCCATTTTCTGGGGGTGTAGAATGAAGGTGGAATACTAGGCCCAAACGAAATCAGAACCGGGCCCAACTGCCTCTTTCACAATACCATTTTTTATTTGTTCATTTTTGTTCATTTTCAAAACATTCAGCATGACATTTATCACAAGGTTAAGAACGTGACATGAAAATATCCCTATGGTATATCAATTGGTCCACTGAATTTTAAGTCACAATAGGACAAAAACATGTCTCAGCCAATCACAATTAAACAACGCATCTGCCAATCATTATCACAAGATAAAGATCAACAAAATTATAGAAATGGTGGCCAATGAGCGCGTGACAGGTCAGCTTGACCGTTAAGAGAGATGGAGAATGACAGACGCCGAAGATACCCTCCGGTCGTCTTCTCCGGCGAGGGCTACGGCGGAGCCACACATTTTTTCCAGAAATACCAAAAGTCCACACCTTTCCACTCGAAATTTTGCATTGATCACGAACCTAACCTCGGTTTTCCTTGATTCTTCTTCTAATACCCAATCCGAACCACACCTCATAAACCCTGAGTTGAACAAAATTCACCTA
Organism: Vicia villosa; assembly: GCF_029867415.1. Lineage (NCBI taxonomy): Eukaryota > Viridiplantae > Streptophyta > Magnoliopsida > Fabales > Fabaceae > Vicia > Vicia villosa. The sequence goes on from NW_026705350.1 coordinate 611,154, forward strand.
AACGTGTTGATTTGATTTTAAGCGTTCACAGAAGTTAAACATAAGATTCAAACACATAAGCAAACATCATATCAACTAGAACGAAGCAAATCAAGAACACAAACTTCATACAAATGCATCACATGATATCGCACACATATGAGATTAGCTCCTGATGCATACAACCTATTACGTGTAACTAACATGCTAAGAGAGTTGCTAGATCTTACCTGATGCAATTCTTGGAAAATGACGCAAGAAAATTCTCCTACTTCCTTGTGGAGCTTAACAATGATTATGAGAAGATCTTCAACCTCGTAAACAAATGAACTCGGTTATCCATGCTTGACCTCATGAGCTTGATAATAAGATGGTAATAGAAGTGTTGAAAGTATTTTGGGTAAATATTTTCTAATATATCGTATCCACAGAGACTGAGTTAATATTGCTGCCATTCTATAGTCAAATTATGATGAGTAGTGAAAAGTATTGGTTTTGATTGTTTTAATCCAAAAGTGCATATAAGAGAATAAGAATTAAATGACTAAAAGCTTAAAGAATGAGTGATAATGGTGATGAATATGTTGAGTTCTAGCGTTCATCAACCTACTCATATGCAATAATCAATTGATCCATAAGTGAACCATTGTATAAGTTATTATCTTAATTCATCCTCAAAACTGATATTATGTCTAAGATCAATTTAGAAACACCTTTATCGGTATGATATTCGATCTCTCATAATAACTATAAAGATAAAGGGAATTAAACACGATGATTTATGAAAACTTCTCCAAAATCTCATCTCTGAGGATTAATCAACAAGTTAATATAAGAACCGAGGGGAAAAGTATAAACCATATCTCTCGATTGATAGTTCAATAATGATATAAAATAAAAGCAAGATTCTTTATTGATAATAAAACTTAAACAATTGTTCACAGGAATTAATCAAAGTAATTGCATCTTAATAGGTTAACTACTACCTTAAACTTAACGCAATGGGGTTTAGCTCTCCATAGACATGAAGAACACACAAAACTTCATAGAGGGATTCGTCTTCATCAAGGGAATGTCTTCAATTGATGTTGAATTCTCCGTCGGATGTTGTTTTCTTCTCTTGAATAGGAAAGCTCTCTCAATTTCTCTCACCAGAGACCTCTCCTTTATGAGGATTAGGGCTTCTATTTATAACAATTTTCCTTTTTTATGAAGCTACCGCGGCTCGGCACGGATTAGCAAGGCGCGAGCCAAAGTTAGAAGTGATGGCGCGTCTCGCCCCTTATCGCCGCCGCTCGGCCTCTACTTCATCCTTCTTCTTTGTGATTTCTCTTCTCCAGAATCTCTCTGCCTTTGTGTTTCTTCGTCTTTACTTTTCAACTTTAAAATCTGCACAAATAACACCCAAAGTGATGCAAGTCGCTCTACAATTAGCATCGAACCTTTAGAGTTCAATTCTAACCATAAAATCCTTAAAAATCATAAGATATGTTTAACTTCAGATCAAAAGGTAGTCAATTTAACACATGAAAATACTGATAATTCACTCTTAGCAAGAAGCAATGAAAGGTTGATGCATGTGGTGGTTGCAGTGGTGGTGATGCTATGCGTTGAGGAGGTGATGATGGTGAATATGCGATGAAGGTGGTTGTGGTGGTGTTCTGATCGGAGTGAGATAGTTATGGTTGTTTTCCAGGTTGTTATGGTGGAGAAAATTTTGTTACGTTGGTTGTGATGGAAAGAGAGATGGGGGAGTGGAGAGAAAAGTGAAGAGGTGGAGAGAAGACAAGAGAGTTTGGATTCGGAATAGGGAAATGAAGTGTAGAGGAGTGAAAATGTGATGTGATGGCCTTATATAGAAAGTGTAGGAACTCCTTTTATGATGAATATGTGAAGTGGGACTTCCCTTTGCCCAACTTAATGATCAAGACAAATGCATCTTTTGGCAAGTTTTGCATGAGCTTTTGAATACTCAGAATTATGCACGGCTTGTTATGGTAGCTAGTAACGTGACATAGCACCTATACACGTGCTGCAGCATTTTCATGCCCCATGCCTTGCCCAACCTTATCATGTTCATAATACTCACTTTGAGCATTCATATCTCAAGCTATAGCTCTTTATATGACTTGCCTTTTGGATAAAATGGAAGAGGGGATGGAGTATAGTGACATTGGTGTAGGAAATTTCTAAGAATAAGGTTTGGAAGTGTAATGAAAATGACCCTGGACTTGTCATGTTCCTCTTGTGAATGGCCTGTGTATGTGCCATAGATTTGGCCTGGAACCTTGGCAAAAATATGACTTGATTGGAGTATGACTTTAAGTGTCTCCATCTTGGTCCACACATGTTCAAAATTAGTGATCTTGGGCTCATTAGGTATGGGACATGGCAAGGAGTAGTTTAATATCAAGCTTGATCCAGATGGAGACTTGTAGACCTCTAAAATTGATGTCCAAAGTGGCACACCAGGTGTTTGTGAGAATGCACGCACATGACTTGGAATTTTGCCCAGCCAGATGCGTAGCTTTGATCAGTGTGAGAGTGTCACTTTGGAGACTCATAAGTGATCCAATATTTACCTAAATGACTTGATTTTTGGTTCACTGTGTATAGGGCATGGAGGAGAAGAGATGCATACCAAGTTTGCACCTGATGGGTCTTTGTATTTCTCTATAATAATCTTCAAAGTTGGCACGCCACATGTTTGATGAAATGTGTCACGCTACCCAAAATTTTGGCATGAATCATGACCTGAATCAAATGAGTTTCTTGGAACTTCCAACCATTTTATCTTCCCAACTAAGCTTCCAATGAAAAAACTTTCAACTAGAAAGTTGTAGTATGTCATGATCTGAACATTTTTCATGTTGTGACTTTTTTGAAATGGAGCCTTGAAATACATGTAAAGTGGCTGTGAAGTTGACTGTTCATCCATTCCAGAAAAACCCAAAAAATTTCTCTTAAGTATGGAACTTACTATTTTTTGTAAGTTTCAATTTTCAAATACTTTCCAAAAATGGAAATCTCAAATGATTTCTTGATTTTATTTATTTTGCTGACTTTCTTTGGTCGGTTTTCTACCAAAAGTCAATATTTGCATATTGACCCTAATTTCGACCCAAAAGTCAACATTTCCCGATTTTTCTGATTCCAAGTGAATTTTCCCGATTAATCCGTTTCTGATCTAACTCTCAATCAGTTTTCAACCAAAGAAGCTTCAATGAATATTTCTTCAAGGCAACCATCTTCATACTCAAAATTACCTCCTGATTAAATTTTGACCAAAAAGTCAACAAGGTTGACTTTGGTCAAAACCCTGATTTGGGCAATCTTGATGAACCTGAAGCTTGCATCCTTCAACCAAGGTTCTGACTTGGAGATGATAAAACCCTGACCTCAGGAGAATGCCACTGGAGATGATGCGTGAGGCCTCATATCTAATTCTTCTTAATCAAGAATTTTCTCACCTTCAGCCCCTCTTTATCAATTTTCTTGAACAGTAACAATGATATGAATGAATGTATCAAATAAATGACCTACATGAAGTATGCACATGGATATGATATGAAAGCCAATTGGGAAATAAATAAATGGACAAATTTTGGGGTGCAACACCTAGGCTTAGTTATGCTCTCCTTTTTTCTTTCCACTTTTTTCTCTTAACAGTTATATAACGGCTATATTGGTTTCTATATATAGTCCACCACTTCAATGTAATAATCAATAACAAATATTCAGTGATAATAATATTTTCCAATTCCTTTTATCCTTGTTCTTGAAGTTCTCAATGTCCCCGCTTCATCATTTCAACATTATTTTCACTGTTTTGTTATCATTCTCAGGAAGACTAACAATCAAGTACTAGTATGATTTAACACTTAAGTATCAGATAGGAGGACATGAACATTCACACATGTAATTTCATGTTCATTTTTGTTAACTAGTCGTATACGTGTGTGTTTTTCTATTTTATTATTAGAGAAATTAACTAATTGATGTGAATGAATATAAAATATAAAATTAGCTAGATCGATTCAGGTGTGTGAATGCATCTAACCGTTAAGAATATTTTGTTGTGTAAAAAAAAATTGTATGAAAGAAGCCTAATTAAAATATACCGTTGATCATAATTGGATAAAAGCCTTGTTCACCTATTTCTAATATCATTTTTTTTATCAAAATTAAGTGAAAAGTATATTTAGATTTTGAAGATTAACTCGCATAAAAATGTTAATTAACCACCTTGCGTATGTGTGAGACTTTTGGAGTATTGGCTTGTTTTAGGTTCTGTTTAGTTTAACTAATAGAACCTTAGTGATACAAAATTTATTTGGTAACAATTTCTAAGTGGAGAGCATAATTGATGATTGGTATAATAATTAGTAGGATTGTATTCGGGGAGTCCGAAAATAGTCTGTTAGCCGCCGTTGTCTCGTGATGCGACGTGTTTTCTTTTGTGATTATTGTGATGTAGTTAATTATAGAATTCATGTGAATTGTCGTTGTGTTAATTGTGACGATTTGTTGTTGATTTGTTGTGTATGCATTGTTGTTGACGTGCCGTTGTGACATGGTGATATTAAGTTGTAGGCCCATGGCCAGCGACGATGCAAATGTTATGAATTTGTGATTACTTCGAAATGCAGGAAATAAAGCGACGTTGAGTTACCCTAATGATCGGTAACATTTGTGATATAGGTGTGTGCCTCGCGACGATGTATTGTGATTTATATTCTGATGATGCATTCATTGAGTCTCATGATTACATTTTTGCGACGGCCTAGATTGGCAAACAGCGACGAAGGCTTATGCCTATTTTGATACCTCTATTTATTGGCAATTGGCGATGGGGGCTGAAGCCCTAGGTACCACATGCATGCGTATTTGTTAGAGTCACATTACATTTGTGTGATTATGAGTTTATGTGATTTGATATGTGAACTTATATGAATCGTTGTGTATTATGAATATGAATTATGTGAGATATGGTGAATTGCGTTGTTTTAATTTAAAACGGTGAAGTAAATTAGATGGTAATGATTATACCGCAAAGTGATGATTATTATGACTTGAACCTAAACATACTGTTTATCATCACCCTGTTTATGTGGTTTGATATCTCACCGCTTTCTTTTGTTTTGTCGTTACCTTTATACTGGTAACGTGCAAGTGATAGCTTTGATGAAGATTTAGACGATGTGAGTCGAGTCGGTTGTCGCTCTGATACGTAGCACTCGGGGGGATAAACTATTGTTTTATTAATTGTTATGTTTGATGGATTTTTAGCGATGTTTTATTTTGGTTGTGACTCAAAGTTGTTTTGTGAAGATGCTATAATTAAAATAAATCATTGTGAAGTTTTGTGAATTCCGCAACGAGATAAAATAATTATTTTGATAAAGTAATTTTTGAGGATTAATTTTAATTGTTCGTTTATGTTTATGTGCAATATATCTATGCGAAGGCGTGAATGCCGTAAATGATTTGAATGACAAAATGTGACATCCCAATGTGTATGTTTTCTTGAATTTCATACTCTAATTTTCTGCATAAATTATCGGGTAGAATTGGGGTGTTACATAAGCCCTCGAATAATCTCGTACTTTGCTTGGATTTGATCTTTTAGAGTCTTGTACTCTTGTAACGCTTTGTTTAACCAAGCTTGACTTCCCTGGACCTGGCACTCCAACCTCTTCTTCTGCACGAAAGCTTCATTGATCCTATCATCGCTACGCCGAAGCTTCGACATCAAACTTGCTATTTCCGCTTTGTGTTGAACTTGTATCTTCTCTTTAGAAACAAACATTTTTTCAAACTCCTGATACTTCCCGAGAAACCTAGCTTCAACTTCTTCTAATGCCTTCTTCAATTTGGTAACTTCATCAAATGCATTTTCCATATTGCCAACAACTCGTTGTCTCTTCTGCGACTTTAAACCTCAACTAGACCCCTCTCTATTAATCTTCAACTGGTTACTTGAGGCCAGCTTCTCTCGATTAACATCATAAAGTCGTATAATCATTATCTTAGCGAAGCTTTTCATTGACATTTGTCATCTTCAAAAAGCTACCCAACGACACATCAGCAAGAAGTTCCGAATTCTGCCCATACAACGGTTCTTTTGGAGGAAATGGCAACCCATTGTACTCAGCTCTATTCTTCACCCACTCCACATAATCAGGATAAGCAATACAGACTCTTCTACCCAAATTTGCCTTATTCTTCAATCGAATGTGACTCCACGCTCTGACTACTTTCTTCAAGGATTCAATGTCTTGTGACACATCGTAGTACAAGGATTCCTTTACATGTCGGTCTTCAAGAGGACCTACTAGAGCAAAACCCAATTTTCTAATAGCAAGACTTAGGTTGTAATTAATACCGCCTCGAATTCCCATGAGAGGAACGTTGACAAACTCCCCACAGCAATAAATCATCTCGTCGTCCTTCCAATCAGGACTAGGATCATACTAGCGAATGTCCTTAAATCTCAATCCCATCGGCCTCTTCGCTCGACTTAAAGAATCTCGAGTATTTACGAAATCTCCTTTGCAAGGAAAATGATTTTTGAGCCACATGAACAGAAGCAGAATGCAACAGTTCACAACACCTCCTTTTCCTTTGTGTTTCCTGGAATACACTGAATGATTCACATCTCCCAAGAGCGTAGGAACAAGATTCCCCAACATAAATATGCGAATGGAATCGATATCCACAAAATCATGTATATTGGGAAACAAGACAATCCCGTATATGCATAAGGCCAGAAGAACATTGAACGCCCTTTGTCAGTAGAAACATATGACTTCTTCAGCAGAGAGTCTAGAGAAAAAACAGAAAGGCTAGCCTTTGATTCAATGTTAGTTTCCACACATGTCTTGCTCAAATAAAGAGCAGGCACCAACTGGTCAGACAATGTAATCCCTATATTATTGTAGAACAGAACCTGATATTTGATCAGAATCCCCGTCAGATATGAATATTCTTCCAGAGTAAGCATCAACTTAAAGTCAACGAAGGTGAAGCAACACAGAGGCAGGTCGTAGAACTGCAGGAGAGTGTGAACACCTCTTTCTTGATAGGCCGTCAGAGGTGAATTCATAATTCCCAATATCTTTTTGTATCTTCTTTCAAAGACACCCGCATTCTCGAAAGGAAATCTCCTTGCTAAAACCATTAATGCCTCTAGAGAAGGCTCCATAAATCGGTACCTGATGTTGCGACTCTTATGCAGACTCATCTTGAGAAGACCGTTGCTTGAAATTAGAATCAAAGATATGGACACCTGGAAATAAAAAAGCATGAATGTTAAAATGATGCAAAAATACTATGCACATAATATGGGATCAAGGATCCAATATATTTGGACAATGTTGTACTGATTCGTAGACAACACTGATTTCGTGACCAAAATGAACAATCTCAATAATCTGTCATCATAACGGAATAAGTTCAAAAGTTTGGCACCAATTTGAATAAGAAATTCGGGTATGTAGGAGCTAAGGTTTCTTATCCCAACTAAAACCTCACGGTTATGTAGCCTATACACACATGATGTCCCTAATGGTCACTAGGAATTTCGAATAAACAATAAGAGTGTTTATCTAATGCATAAGTATGCAGGACAGAGATCACCTCACTGAGTTCTCTTCTGGTTGTCGTATGTTATGTCAACTCTTACGTGTCAAGCGCCACGAGAGCCAACATAACTATCCACGCTAATCTAAGTGTATACTTGGTCTGGGTAGTGGATCTTTTACCTCGCATTAACGATCTCGCCCGCCAAAGAAAAACAACAGCAGAGCACATCATAACACATCAATATATAGCAACCAGATGCAAATGCATGCAAACATATATACATGATAATATTAACAAAGCAATAAACACACAAACACCTACAAAAAATAATCACAAGCAAGAACTATGGATGACACTCGGGATGGACCAACAATAGGTCAATTTGTCCCTAGTAAAGTTGCCAGCTGAAGCAATTGGAAAATTCAACAAAAACAATGAAGTTTCCATCAAACATATATTTATCCTACGCGAGGGAATGAAAAATATCGAAGAAAACCAAACAAAGCAAAGGTCTCAGAGAAAGGATAAGGGTTTCGATTATGCAAAGGGAAGGTATTAGCACCCCTCACGTCTGTGATACTCCACCGGATCCATTTTTGCTAGTTTCTATATAAAGGTGTGTGTGTTTGGGTAACATGTAATGTGCTAAGGGAACATGGAGTAAAGGGATAAGTAAGATAAAAAGAAAGGTCAGAAAGAAAAGTAGCAAATAAAAGAAAAACTGCTCGCTAGGGCGTTCGTACCATGTGCCTACGTACCTCCAACGTGCAATGGAGCAATCAGGGCACCGTAGTTCGACTAACTATATTATGTTTCTATCTCAATTCACGTCTCCAAGAGAAATGGAACCGAGCACCTAGGAGAGCAGGCAATAAACAAGCAATGTCACAAAGATCCTAGCAAACATCAGGTTTGGCATGTGAACAAGCATTATAGAATATGAAATATGAACAAGCATCACATATAAGCATATAAGCTTAGCATGTGAAAAAGCACACATGACATGCGACAACATGTAACAGGCACACATGAACATAGCATGTGAAAAAGCATCACAAATAAAAACAAGTGAACAGAAATCGTAGGCACAACATGTAACAAGCATATATGTCCAAGTGTATGGATAGGAATCACAAATAACATGCGAACAAGAATCACAAACATAACATGTAACAAGCATACATGTAAAGCAAACATGTAACTGAAATACATGTGCATTGTGTGAATATGAATCACAGTATGAACAAATATCACAAATAACATGCAAACAGGAATCGCCAACATACATGTAACAGACAAACATGTAACAGGAATACATGTGAATGTGAACATGAATCACAAATATCATATGAACAGGAATCACAGATAAAACACACACATAACAGGAATACATGCATGATAAAGCCAACCAGTAAGGCAAACATGTAACATGAATACATGTCAAATATGTGGATAGGAATCACAAATATCTTACGAACAAGAATCACAGATAAAAGACATACATGTAATAGGCTACATACATGGCAAACATGTAACAGGAATACATGTCAAATATGTGAATATGAATCACAAATATCATACGAACAGGAATCACAGATAAAACATGCACGCAACAGGCATACATGCGGGACAAACATGAATACATGTCAAATATGTGAACATGAATCACAAATATCATACGAACATGAATCGCAAATAAAACATGTGTGTAACAGGAATACATGTCAAATATGTGAACATGAATCACAAATATCATACAAAAAGGAATCACAAATAAACAAGCGAACATGAATCACAAACAAATAACAGTGAACAAGCATCACAATTAGATGGCATACAATTGAGCATCGCGAGAGAAGCAAACAACTACTGAAGTAGTGACCTGGGGTTACTTTAGCCCACGTAGAAGGTCCTCCGAGACAAACAATGAAGACAATACAAAGGAGCTTTAGCCAACGGGGAAAGTCCTTCTAGGAAAACAAGCATAAAAGGAGATTTAGTCAACGGGGGAATTCCTCCAAGACAAACAAGTTATCAAAGGGAGAGCTTTATTCAATGGGAAAATTCCTTTAAGACAAATAAGCTATCGTGGGAAGAAAGGGGGAATAGTAACATGTGCGTTCTTTGATAGGAAAATAGCAAGTGTACTATTTTTGCCTATGTAGTAGTAATGGGAAAATCCCAAGTATCGAATCTCAAGGACTGCTTGACGATATAGAGTTTTATCAGTGTTTCAATTAAACAAAAGTTCAGAAGGTTGTTTTGATTGGTTTTGCAAATAAAGTAAATAAACAGAATAATAGAACGATGAACGGAGATGAGTAGATTGCTAGGGACGGTGAATGATTCTTCATGCAACGAATTCTCTGTCTCAATACAATAACATGCTTTTCATGGTTAATTACCGGTTCTTTAGAGTATCTAATCCTAAGGCCTTAGTGAAAAGATCTTTGACCTCACAACCTAATTACTATGTCCATAGACAATTACGGTTATGATCAAGCATTCCAATAACAAGAAATTCCGGTTACAATATGATATCCCTAGTCCTAGGTGATATAGATATTATATGTTCTTAATCATGTCCACAAATAATATGCTGTCCAGCTACACTATTCATTCAAGTTCAGAATCCGTTTTTCCGACGGATAAAGCATTATTAACAGATAAAGAACAAATTAACAAATACGAACAGTAAAATAGTTATTGCATCAATTGAATAAATTCATCACAATCAGAATCAGGGTCACCCCCTAGCAATGGGGGGTTTAGCTACTCATAAAAATAACAAAAACCATAGTGTAAATTGTAGACATTACAGATAAATGAAGGAAATCCAATCTTCAATGGCAAAAGCTCATAGAAATCTTCAATCCTTGCATAGAATCTGAGTTCTCCAGCCTTCTACAGTGTATTTTCGCTCCCAAATTCGTCGAACCCTTGTCCAAACGCAACCTCCTCCTTTTATTTCTGCCAAACTGGGCTTTTCAGCAAGAAAGCCCATTCTTTTACGTGCACACGCGTGTGGACACGCGTTTGGTGGCTGTGACACGCGTCCTGGGACGCGTCCTGGCAGGGGCAGGCATTCCTTTGTAATTCTGGCAGCTGGGACGCGTGTGGGCACGCGTCTGGCAGTCTGGGACGCGTCTGGGCACGCGTTTGGTCAGCAGACCTCAGCATTTCACTTCCACACGCGTTTGGGGACGCGTTTGAGCAGCAGGATGCACTTTCATAGGCTCCACACGCGTGTGGGGACGCGTTTGGCCAGGCCATGTGCTTTTTCATCAGTTTCTTCACGTTTCGCACTGATTTTCTCCACTTCATTCATCTGAGCCTACAAACACTTAAACACAAAACCAACGCATAAAATGACGAATAATGGGATAAAAGATAAAATAAAATACTTCCAAGATAACTAAAAATAACGGTAAAAATACGTGTGAAAACCACTGATCAAACTCCCCCAAACTTAAACCGTTGCTTGACCTCAAGCGACAATTACAAGAGTTAATGACCTTCAAGGTACACCGGTGTTCATACGTGAGATATCAGTTTGTATTGATCAAGAAACAGTTGGTCCAGCATTCACATGACGCGACGAGTTTTTGCTACCACTTTAAACCTTAAGCTCCCCTTTTGGATACCTCTCCAACTATGTTTTGCACTTAAGTCTCTTTCCGATTTTTCTCCTCTTTCATTCGGACAATCACATTAAGGCATTGTATTACTTATAATAATCATCACATGCATGAGACAGATCAAAACTTTATATTTTCTTTTTCTGGCACCAAACGAGCAGCATTTGCTACTTTCTTATTACCGATGAATTTTTCAAACTTTACAGTTGTATATTGTCCTTTTGGACGACGTTGGGGATCAACATCCTTTGGGCTGAATAACCGGGTAAGGGTTACCCAACTTAGCGAGCCGGTTGCCTTTTACCGCCTTTTCATCATTTGGTGCCAATCTTATATCCTTTATTATATATTTTTTTTCATCATCATGCATGTGAATCTAAATTATGCCAGACTGTATCAATAAACTACTCGAGGAGTACTTCTCAGGATACAAGTACTATGGTGCAAATCTACACGTTGGAATCGTATTTTATTTAGGGAACCAAGGGTGTTTAAACAAACCTCTTCTTGTCACATTAGTCTGAACTTCCTGTCCTCAAACAATCCTCCCTTCATCTCTATATACTATTCCCGATCGCTCTTTAAGATCAAAACTCTTGGGAGAATGATTTTGTAAGTCTTACACATATTATAGCATCAATATAAATTAAAATGCAAAGAGTAAAACCTCCCCCAAACTTGAACGAAACATTGACCTCAATGTTTTAGAACAAGCCTGAGAGAGGTGACTCACAGAGGGTAATGCACTCCATAGCTTCCACTTGAAATGCCCCTTTTATTTCCTGAAAATAAAACAAACAAACAGAGAAATTATTAAAACCGTGGGTTGCCTCCCACGAAGCGCTTCGTTTAACGTCGCATGGCTCGACGGTCCATTACCCTTTATTATGGAGGGTATTTCCTATTCCACACCTGGTTGCTTTTCACTTCCGCAACTAAAAACTCATGAAGATGAAAGGCATGGACAACTTTTCTCTTCAATTCACTCACCACATTCTTTTTGACTTTCTTAGCCTTCTGCGGACTTTTGATAGCTTCATGAGTTATCACCACCCGAGAAGCTATGCTTGAAACTTTTTCTTGGAGCTTGTCAGGCCTTTTGTCTTTCTTCTCAGTTTCTATCATACCACCAGAAGTTTGATCTTTTACAACCGCCCTATGGTTCTTAACTCCTAACATCTTCAATGTTACTTCTTCATCAAAAGATCTCAGCAATAGTGTTCCTTTTTCAATGTCGAGGTTGCATCGGCCTGTCGACAAAAATGGTCTCCCCAGAAGGATAGGAGTTTCTTCGTCTTCCGGAATGTCCATGATGTAGAAGTCAACAGGGAATACAAACTTATCAACTTCCACTAGTACATCTTCAGCTACCCCATATGACTTCTTAATGGTGTGATCAGCGAACCTTAACTGTGTCTTACTCTCACTAATCTTTTCCAATTCAAGCTTTTTGAAAATGGACAAAGGCATTAAACTCACACTAGAACCAGAATCGAGGAGTACCTTTTTAAATGTTATATTATTGATAGTGCATGGTATCACCACCGCTCCAGGATCTTTCCTTTTTATTGGGATCTTTATTTCTGACGAGATTATTCCACACTTCTCGGTTGCAATTTTTGATTCTCCTTCCACTAATCTCTTTTTCACCAACACTTCCTTCATAAATTTCTTATACAAGGGCATGTGCTCAAGTGCTTCAAAGAATGGTAGATTTACCTCTAGCTTTTTGAACAATTTAGTGAACTTCTCGAAGTCTTTCTCTTTTGACTTCTTCTTTGTCACTCTGGAAGGGAAAGGTAGTTTGATCGCCGGTTCAGTATCTTTCTTTTTTTCTTCAACTGGTTTAACCGGTGGTATCACAACTTCTGGCTCTTTCGGATTCTCTCTTATTTCTAAATCCACCTCTATTACCATAGGGTCATCTATTTCCTCTTTCTCTTTTTCTGATTCAGCCACCCTTTTGCTCCTTGTTGTAACAGCATTAATCTTCTCTTGATCTTTCGGATTTTTCACAGTTGCACTCGGAAAGTTACCTTGTGCCTGTAGAGTGATATGCTGTGCTATTTGACCCACTTGAACTTCCAGATTTTTGATTGAAGCTGTGGTGTTCCTGTGGTTGTTTCTTGTCTCTTCTTGAAACTGAGAGCATTGTCCAGCCAATCTCTCGATAGCTACTTCCCACTCCGCTTTCTGAGGTCCTAGTTGTTGTTGTTGTTGTTGTTGATCTTTCCAAGCGAAGTTGGGATGATTCTTCCACCCAGGATTATAGGTGTTAGAATAAGGATTATTTTGCCGCAAGAATTTGATTTCTTCAACTTGCTTGGGAGTTGCGACACAACAAACAGTTTGACGAGGACCATTGCAAATTTCACAGATTACCTGTTGAGCTTGTTGCACTTGAGCAACCTGTTGAGTACCTATATTGATGGCCTTTAGTCTCTTTTCTACCTCTGCAGCTATCGCATCTTCAACTCGGATTTTTGAGGTTTCCAGCTTGAGATCAATGATTCCTTCTGGTTTGCTAGCACACCTATCATACAGCTCCAAATGCTCATTTGCAGCTATTGCTTCAATGATTTTTGTGATGCCGGAGGCTGTTGTGAAATTTGTTGAGCCTCCTGCTGCTGTATCGATCAATTGCTTTGTTTTCATTCTGAGCCCATTGACAAATACTTGCATCTGTTCGGTCTTGTCCATATTATGAGTGGGACATGCTACTAGAATTCTTTTGAATCTTTTGTAAGCATCTCCTAAGGGCTCACCCTCCTTCTGCTTGAAGTTCAAAATGTCATACCTCTTTCTTATAAAGACCGAGGCGGGGAAATACTCATTCAAGAAAGCCTTCTCCATCTCTTCCCATGATGTGATACTGCCTGCTGGGAGAGAATAGAACCACTCTTCTGCTTCTTCGGCTAATGTGAACGGGAACATTCTCAGCTTCTTTGCTTCTTCTGTATGCCCTTCAATTTTTAGAGTTGTGCTCATGGTCAGAAATCTCTGTAGGTGCTTGTTTGCATCTTCATTAACCTTTTCGGTGAAAGGTTTTCTTTCCAACTGATTTATTGTGCTCGGATGCAATTGAAAATTTGCCGCATTTACCGGTTGGTTGACAATTCTGAGTCTTCCTCCCGGGTTGTTTGCAACACCGTAGTCACCAAGAAGCCTCTCAGGAGGAGGAGGATTTTCACCCATGGTTTCTTCCTCACTTTCAGACTCTGAATCGGAATGAACTGACACAATTTCCTCTTCAGGTTCCAGATTAGCCAACCGAGCTTGTCTTCGCCTTGCGTGCAAAGTTCTTTCAATTTCTGCGTCAAAAATAAATTCAGCTGAGGCCTTACCTCGCATACACAGATTAGACAAATATTAGAATTAGGAAAAAATAAATAGTGCAGAAAATAAAATTTTAGTCGCAGAGCAACAAAATTTTAAATGAAATAAATCTAGAACTCTATAATCTTCGGCAGTCCCCGGCAACGGCGCCAAAAACTTGATAGGAAAATAGCAAGTGTACTATTTTTGCCTATGTAGTAGTAATGGGAAAATCCCAAGTATCGAATCTCAAGGACTGCTTGACGATATAGAGTTTTATCAGTGTTTCAATTAAACAAAAGTTCAGAAGGTTGTTTTGATTGGTTTTGCAAATAAAGTAAATAAACAGAATAATAGAACGATGAACGGAGATGAGTAGATTGCTAGGGACGGTGAATGATTCTTCATGCAACGAATTCTCTGTCTCAATACAATAACATGCTTTTCATGGTTAATTACCGGTTCTTTAGAGTATCTAATCCTAAGGCCTTAGTGAAAAGATCTTTGACCTCACAACCTAATTACTATGTCCATAGACAATTACGGTTATGATCAAGCATTCCAATAACAAGAAATTCCGGTTACAATATGATATCCCTAGTCCTAGGTGATATAGATATTATATGTTCTTAATCATGTCCACAAATAATATGCTGTCCAGCTACACTATTCATTCAAGTTCAGAATCCGTTTTTCCGACGGATAAAGCATTATTAACAGATAAAGAACAAATTAACAAATACGAACAGTAAAATAGTTATTGCATCAATTGAATAAATTCATCACAATCAGAATCAGGGTCACCCCCCTAGCAATGGGGGGTTTAACTACTCATAAAAATAACAAAAACCATAGTGTAAATTGTAGACATTACAGATAAATGAAGGAAATCCAATCTTCAATGGCAAAAGCTCATAGAAATCTTCAATCCTTGCATAGAATCTGAGTTCTCCAGCCTTCTACAGTGTATTTTCGCTCCCAAATTCGTCGAACCCTTGTCCAAACGCAACCTCCTCCTTTTATTTCTGCCAAACTGGGCTTTTCAGCAAGAAAGCCCATTCTTTTACGTGCACACGCGTGTGGACACGCGTTTGGTGGCTGTGACACGCGTCCTGGGACGCGTCCTGGCAGGGGCAGGCATTCCTTTGTAATTCTGGCAGCTGGGACGCGTGTGGGCACGCGTCTGGCAGTCTGGGACGCGTCTGGGCACGCGTTTGGTCAGCAGACCTCAGCATTTCACTTCCACACGCGTTTGGGGACGCGTTTGAGCAGCAGGATGCACTTTCATAGGCTCCACACGCGTGTGGGGATGCGTTTGGCCAGGCCATGTGCTTTTACATCAGTTTCTTCACGTTTCGCACTGATTTTCTCCACTTCACTCATCTGAGCCTACAAACACTTAAACACAAAACCAACGCATAAAATGACGAATAATGGGATAAAAGATAAAATAAAATACTTCCAAGATAACTAAAAATAACGGTAAAAATACGTGTGAAAACCACTGATCATTCGTGCACAAAGAATTAGCGTTTCATCGACGCGAGCTAGACAAAGCATGGGGATCCGATTGCAAGATCCTTATTCCACTAGACATACTCGATAACAGGATCCAGGGACGCTTCAAAAGCAACAATGTGTAACACATGCTAATTGAACAAACTCGATGCAACGCGACGGGGTTGATTACGAACCCTCTTCGCTTACCTACCATGAGGACTTAACGATGTTACTTTCTTGAGGTCTTATGGCACCGTGACACCCGGACGCAAGCACAAATATAAAAAACATAAGCATGGCTTCCTAGTGAGGACTTCCAGCTAAGAGATGATTGTTTACCCTACTTTTCATGGCAATAGATGATGCGAGAAAGAGAATAAAAGGGAAACTATAGTCATTACCGAATAGATAATAAAATTCGTAGCAAGCCAGCAAAAGCAGAGAAATCCATCGAACTTCGCATAAGTTGTCATCAATAGTAGAGAAAGTCAAAAAGTCTAATCATCTGACATAATCATCAAAGCATCGATGTGAAAATAAATCACGAGTCGGAATGTAGGTTCGTACACATCCGAACAATACACTTGCAAGAAAATCGCAATCCATACAAAGCAATAAATAGTGTATAATCACAAGTGGAGAAAATGTTGTGTCCCGCAAATAAAACGAAACAGAGAGAAAATGTGTCAACCAAAGTCACCTCCGAAGCCTTGCACAAGCTAAAAAACTCATTAGAAATAACAATGAGGTACATTCGACACAACAATTAGCAACCGGAATGTAAGAATATAAATCTTCGACCAAACTC
This sequence comes from Vicia villosa, assembly GCF_029867415.1. Lineage (NCBI taxonomy): Eukaryota > Viridiplantae > Streptophyta > Magnoliopsida > Fabales > Fabaceae > Vicia > Vicia villosa. The sequence goes on from NW_026705350.1 coordinate 627,978, forward strand.
GACTTGTGAGTGCACTTGTCCATGCTTAAGAATCAACATCGAGCAAATTAATTCTCAAGTTTCAAAGCTTACATTCAATTATTAGTACATGCAAGGTCAATTAATATGCATCAATAGAAAAACATGACAATTGGAAAGAATCAAAAAGCTAAGAACACATGCCAAGATTTAAGCAAAAAAATAAATTAAAAAAAAACAACAGTAACCGGTTACAGCATGGGGGTAATTGATTACCTCACCCTTTGCACTAACATCTTACGGAAAAAGCTTAAGTGGTAACTGGTTACATCAAGTGTGGTAACCGGTTACCACACATCCTGCATCACTGTTCTTTTGGAAAAAAGGACATGGTAACCGATTACTTCAAATGTGGTAACCGGTTACCACTGTGTTTTTGCGCAAAAATATGCAGGAAAAGGGCTGATAACCGGTTACGTCACATGTGGTAACAAGTTACCACTGAACCAGAGGCACAAAAAACAACAATCGACATACAATATCATGCATCAACCATGAGATTTTGACAATCATGCATTATCATCCATTTGCAAAGAATTTTAAACCATGAGTAGCCACAAGCAAGCAACAATTTCAATAGATCTCATGTCATTAATCAACAATTATCATGCAACAACATTTATACAAACATTATCACAAACACCTGGAGCACACACTTTGCAACAACTAGATATAACAATATCATTCATGTTATCATCAACAACAATTAGATCTAGAAATTCGAACAATAATCAATCATCATCATCAATCATAAATAATTAGATCTAACAATCAAATTCATGTTATCATCAATAATTAAGCAATTAATCAAGATCCGAACACTTATCGAAATTGAAGATAAAATCAAATTGCGAAGACGAAGAAATGTCAAAGATGAAATTGCGAATCCGATAGAGATGAGAGAGGGAGAGAGGCGCGCAACTCTTGGAAGAAGGATGGAGGAAGATTCCGGAATATTGGTCTTCGCGTTCTTCGTGTTCTTAATTAAGTTGTTGAAGAATTTGAGAGAAAAAATGTGTTTGATCTTGGAGAGAAAGAAAAAGATTTTGTTTTGTGTTTGTGGGGAAATGCAATTATGAGAGCCCACTCTTTGAAAATGAGGTGGGAAAGAATATATAGTGGGTCAAAGATGCGAATTACCCAATTTGCCCTCATAAGTGCATTTTAAGCTCAATTTCCAAGGAAATGCGTTTCGGCGCAAAACTCGGAATCGGGACCAACGTCCAATCGAAGATGGAGAAATTTTTGAACCTTTGTCACCAAAATCGGCTCAATCATGCAAAAGATAAAAGAGTTACGCGTGTCTGAACAGCGAGAAATTCAACTAGTCATCCGAGGCAAAAAGATTGTGACATGCAGAATTTTCGGGTGCACCTCTCAAAGAATGTGATGAAACTCAATCCTGTAATCAAAATCCGAACTCGAGATCTGAAGATAAATCGAGGCCAATAAAATTTTGGAGAGAATTCTTCCGAATGGGCTCAAATCAGATAAAAGTTAAGGAAGTTATGAATTTCTGAATATCGTTAGACAATACTCGAAAAGACATTTTTGCAAATAAACCTCGACGCTTTTGATTTTTTTTGGAATTTCTGGTGCAGAATTAGCCTTCGAGCCGAACATACGAAATGTCGGGGACATCGAGACTAAACTACCCTTAATATTTCATCCAGATCCGATAAACGGTATGCGAGTTATGAATTTTTTATCGTCCAAAAGACAACGGTTTAACATTATTTTTCACTGTAAAACTTCAAGTAAATCACAAATTCAGAGATCTTCCCCAAAGAATAAATTCTCGGCCCGAACACATGAAACTTAGTAGACCTCAAGAAGGAACTTTTGGCATATGGCTCTCTTTAAACCGATTCAGTGGGAAAAAGTTGTGAATTCTCAGATATCTGACAAACGATGGAACAGTAAATCTGAAATATCAAGAACAATTAATTCCCAGCCCTTTCCTTAATGAATTGTCTTCCAGACCAAACACGAAAGATGTAGAGAATTCCAAAATAGTGTTGACCGCACAAGAACCGAGTTCATATAACCTTCTAGTTGGGAGTTACAAATTTTGCAATTGTTCCATAAGAACATACTTTTTCGTACGTATAACTACAAAAACAAAATATATAATATCTTTACGTGGATATGCCTATGGAATATTATGTGACAAAAAATAGGTGGTCCATAATCAACTAGGTCTTTTATAAATTTGGGGTTTCTAGTGTTATATTTCATATCACACAAATGCAAAAATGTCTCAATATGAGTACAACAAGCTTTATATCTGAGAGACGTGCAAGCATCCACCAGACTATTGAAATGTAATACTAATATTTAGTTTGCTGTTGAAATTATCAATGTAATGCCGATTTTAATCTATGAATGTTCTTTTTATCGTTGTAATGTTGAGATTCTGGTTTTTTGATTTTGAGTTTCTTCTGTAAATATATCTACAAACATATTTCGTATGTGCATCTACGAAACATTTTTACGCAAATATAAAAAAAATATTTCCGGGTATATATGTATGTATGTAAAAGTAGATGAGCAATTTCCGAAACACATAGTGCCTAAGATATTATTTTGGCTTAAATGCAACTTTGGTCCCCCTATTATGTGTTTTTTCCATTTTTGGTCCCCTCATTTCAAAAACCGGTTTAAATAGTCCCCTTATTTTGAATTTCTTGGTAAAATGGTCCCACCTCCAATCTGAGAGTGTTTTTTAATGACGTGGCAGTGTCAATGGTGACGTGGCAGTGCCATATCAGCAACAAATTATTTCATTTTATTATATAATTATTTCAATTATATTTTAAAATATTTTCTAATATATTAATATATAATATAGTAATAAAACAATATAAATATAACATTCAACCCTAAATCTAATGTTGTGTTCATCTAGGTTCTTGGAGAAGACAACAACGTAAACCATTCTACTTTCATCAAGCCCCGTCTTTCTCGCAAATCTTCATCTTGTTCATCTCTTTGCTTTCGCCACCGACCATTCCACCATTTCATCTGTTTTTTATTCCATGTCGTCAAGGGTCTCATTTGCATCTACAAATCAACCCGGGTTAAGAAGAAGAGGGAACAAATGTTGGTGTCAGGTTGAGTCTCCATTGATGACATCCTATCAGAAATTACCTTGATACGTAGGATTGTTTTGCTGCTTCCATGTCTCACGAAGAACAGAGTGGCGGCAATATGTAGTTTGAGATCTGTTTGTGATTGAAGACGACGAGGAATTTAGTTCAGGAATGTTGCAGAAGACTATTGCGATTTAAGGATGAACATCAGCGTTGAAGACAGTAAGGTTGAAGACGGCAATCAGTGTTTGAGACATTTTATGGTTCATAATTTGGGGGAGCCTATTTAGTATATTGATGATATTTTTTGCATTTTCAAGTATTTAATGTACAATTAAAATTCTAAAATAAAAATAAATAAATATATATCCCATAAAAATCAAATACATATCTACCTGGCACCTGACACGCAAGTAACTTATCTGCCACATCATTAAAAAAATCTCCCAGATTGGAAAGGGGACTTTATTCCTCAGAAAATTAAAATATGGGGACTGATTCAACCGGTTTTTGAAATGAGAGGACGAAAATTGGAAAATGATCATAATAGGGAGACTAAAGTTGCATTTAAGCCTATTATTTTTAACCATACATCTAGTTAATCCTTTTAATTATCCCACATATATTATTGTTCAATTTCATTTGCTTTAATGAAGTGTTTCAAACTTTCCATCCGTTGTATTTTGTTCGTAATTTCCAAAAAAAAAAACACAAATAATCCGAACCATAACCAGCTGTTCAGATCGCATCATTATCCATCACCAACGGTGTCAGATCGAGGCAATAGCATGACGTGCCATGAGGACGCCAACACACAGCACCGATATATTAATAGCAGAACCTTACGCTCAGTGCCCTACTTCGCAAATTCCATTTCTCGATAAATCACAAGAAATCGTCATCGGAAGCAACCACTCTTTCATTTCCGTCTTCGCCAAACCAAAAGAATAACCCTAAAAACCATCACTCTTCTCTGCAACGTAACCGTTTTTCTCTCACCAGGTATTTCGATTTCTCCTCCATTCTTGATTAGGGTTTAAAGTCTGAAACCCTAGCGATTTCAGTTGATTCTAATACGTTTTCACATTCTATCGTTATATCTATTTGTTTGATAAATTCCAAATACTGTTTTCCGATGATGCATCCACTAGATTCAAGGGTTTTATACTGATTAACCAAACTTGATAATTTTTTGTTGCTTTCTTGTTTTTGGATTCAGATTCTTTTCTGTGAAGTTAAAAGGTTCTTTCTTTATTCAAGTATGGGAGATAGTGAACCAATGGTTGCGGAAACATCGGCGGCGGCCGAGACTTATCCATTGGACGGTTACAATAACACCGCTTCCAATCCTGTTCCAGAAGCTGGTGCTGCTGCTGTTACCGATATTGCTGGAGAAGCTGCTGCTCAGGCTAATTCTAGCTATGAGTTTCCTTATTCGGGTGATGGGGATCCTAATTCCGGACTTCAACAAGCTCAATTTAGTGCAGCTGATGGGTCTAAACAAACTGTTGAAGTGCCTGACGCCAATGAGGCATCTGGTGTGGTTGGAATGGATGCTACAGAATCTGGTGTAGTTTCTGGTGACCATTCTTCTGTGAATGGCGGGGTTGATACAACTGGACTTGAAAATGGAAATGCACTGGAGAATGTTGATGGTTCAGCTGATGAGAAACAACTTACTGATGCTTACGGTATGTTTATATATCTTTTCTGTCTGCTACCTACACATACTCCCTTGCCTTTTACAAGAGTGAAGCTATCCCGACCTTATTGTTATTGAAGTTTTGTAAAAAACTCAGAATTCAATGTCAGGGTTAGGTTTAAAGTTCATAGGTGATATAATGTAGATGAACCAGTTAAGAGTCGAGAACTTGAGATTTAAGTGCTATATTAACTAGGAAATAGTTCATGTAGGCTTTGTATCTATTATTATTTTGATAATTGGTGTCCCACATTACCATATTTTAATGCTGCATATCAATGTTGAGAAATATTTAAGTTTCACCAATTATTATAATTATTATAATTTTATACTAGAATACGGAAGCTTTATTTTTCATGCCTTGGAGGTGATATTAAAGGCGAGAACAACTGGCCTTGCATGTTTTTCCATTTAAAGGTCATTTTTAGCAACCAGATTTGACTTCGAGAAAAGATATATTATGCTACTTCCTTTCACTTTTGTTTCATGGGACTTTGACAATTTTCTAGGCCAGTTACAGGTGTATAAATAAGTTCATACATTTAAATTTGATTCAATTTTGTTGGTTTACCAGTGCAAAAAAGTATCTTAGCTGTAACTGGCTTGTAATCTGGTGATTACATATTCTAAGCCAATTCTCCGTCAACTTTTGAATGTCTTCTATCGTGCTTATACAATGCCTAAATATGCACGTCTTATCTCCTTACATCTTGTATTAATATTTAGTTATTAATTATTCACAACCATGTGGCTGTTCAACCAAATTATGATTTCCCCCTATTTATTTATCTCATTTTTAGCAGCTGCGTTGTCTGCTGAAGAAGATCGATTGTGGAACATTGTAACAGCTAATTCTTCTGATTTTACTGCTTGGACTTCTCTGATCGAAGAAACAGAGAAGGTTGCAGAGGTATGCCAGGTTTTACCTATTTTTTAAGATGTGAATTACATGTTCATGATTTGCTAATATTCACTTGTATCAACTTTGACCGACTTGGATATTTGGACATGTTTCTAATGGCATTGTCATCTTCAAAGCTGTATGATTAATTTTCTATTATTTTTGTCTGGGGTAGATTTGGATGTGTGGACTGATCCTGAAATTAATCTAGTGTTCTTGGATTATTATGTTGTGTTTTTTTTGTGTGTGTGGATTGAACTCAAGTCAGCTTCAGCCAAATGCATGTGATGTTACCCTTTTGAGAATTCTCAGATTATTTTTGTACTCTTAAAGCCATTACTTATTGACTATCAAGATGAAGCAATATAATAAGTAGGAATTAAAATAAATGACTGATTCACAATGTTTTTCGTAGTTGTTAGATATATCTTACATGCATGCTAATTTAGCATGTTATGTGTGAAAAGACATGGACAGTTCTTATTGTTACATCTTCATCTTTTTCATTTTGTTTTGATTAAAAATGTGTGTAATGTACACACAAGTTATGCGGGTGGGTTCTCTGGTGCTTGCTGTTTCCAATCGACAATCAAAGTACCATAATTCCTGGTTTTGTAGCCTTTAAGTAAGATTAGCAAATTAATCTAGTATATTTGTTCATTGATTTATTTTAAGACTTGCGGTTCTCATTTAATGATTTCTCCATTGAAGAGCAACATTTTGAAGATTCGTAGAGTCTATGATGCATTCCTAGCAGAATTTCCTTTGTGTTATGGGTATTGGAAGAAATATGCTGACCATGAGGCGCGCCTTAGCTCTGCTGATAAAGTTGTTGAAGTTTATGAGCGTGCTGTTCAAGGGGTTACATATTCGGTGGACATGTGGTTGCATTATTGCATATTTGCCATAAGCACCTATGGGGATTCAGATACAGTTCGTAGGTAATGGATGCTTAGTTACCTGTTAGCTTATTATTTTGTATGATCTGATTTTCCATTACTAGGCTCAGCTGTTTCTTGCTTGATCGCTAACCTGATTTCAGAGACCGTGCAACAGTGCTAACTCCCTTTTATGGCGGAAAAGCTTTGATGGGATTGCATGTCAGAATGTTTTTCATTCTGATGTTTAAATCCTTGGTTTTTGAGTCCACTATGTGTAGTAGTTGAAATTTTAGGTCCATTTCCCCAATAAACTTTTCCGTTATTTCAAAGTTCATAGTTGTGTAGAAGGGTTCTTTTCCCCCCTTTCCTGTTGAATTGGTAGCTGTTTTTATCTTTGACATTCTGAGGTGCATCAATTTGCAAATTGCTGCTGGGAAGATCTCGCCTGGTTAAGGGCTAGATGGCCTCTATGACTGCTTCATTTCTCGGACATAGTATGATTTTTTGCAGGAAGGTAAATGCAGCGTTTGGATGTCTTATATGATGTTACGAGTGATTTGTTTGTTACCCTAGAACACTAGTGCTGCTGTCTCCCATACATGGATGTGCATCTGTAAATGGATGCTTCAAGTTACATATTAATCAAAACTGCATGCTTGCATATTTCAGGCTTTTTGAACGAGGATTGGCTTATGTTGGAACAGATTATCTTTCGTTTTCTCTTTGGGATAAATACATTGAGTATGAGTACATGCAGCAAGATTGGGCGCGCCTCGCGGTGATTTACACTAGAATATTAGAGAATCCAAATCAGCAGTTGGATCGGTATTTCAACAGGTAATTACTTATTTTATGACTGACATTTCATTTCAGTAGTTTATAAAAAGGTAACAGTTACTGTTTTTGGTTTTATTTTTGCGCATGTTCTCTGCTGTCTCCCCTCTATTTTCCCCCTAATTAAATTACTTATATGCTGTAAATGGTTTTGCAGCTTCAAGGAGTTGGCTAGTAATCGACCTTTGTCAGAATTACGGACAACTGAGGAAGCTGCTGCAGTGGCAGATGTTGTTCCAGAGGGTACTGACCTAGGTGTTGAAGGAGAGGTTCGTCCCAATGCTGCAGAACATTCTCCTAAACACGTGAGCGCTGGATTAACAGAAGCAGAAGAGTTGGAGAAGTATATCGCCGTTAGAGAAGAGATGTATAAGAAAGCAAAAGAGTTTGATTCTAAGATCATTGGTTTTGAAACAGCAATCAGGAGGCCCTACTTTCATGTACGTCCTCTTAATGTTGGGGAGCTTGAGAATTGGCATAGCTATCTGGACTTTATAGAAAGAGAAGGTGACTTAAGCAAGGTAACCAAACTGCTTTCTTGTAAGTGCACATTCTGTTAATAGTTTTTTCAGTTATAGATTGACTTACAGTTAGTAATATCTGCTGTATCATATGTTTTATTGGCTAATCTGTTGGATGAAGAAACTTTTTAATCGGGAAATTGAACTGAGACTATAAAGCATGGGTGGGCCTTCAAATTGGTTTCTTGAGGCTAAGTACTTCAAACCCTAATTTGTCAGTGGACATTCTAGGTTTGTCATGTGTTTGCAAAAGTTTATTTTTTAAAGTGTGAATGTTATGAATGCAGGTATCTTGTAATCTTCATAATCATCTGTCTCAGGCAAGGGAGGGTCCCTCTTTTCATATTTGAGGGGCCTCTCTGTCCCGCTACGGAGTATTTCTTAATGCTTTGAATTTTCCTTTTATGTTTCTCTTTCTTCATTTTTGCTTGTTTTTTTTTTCTTGCCGGACATATTTTTTACCAAAATTTCTTTTTTTGCGTTGTTGTTTGTGAATTAGATTGTCAAGTTGTATGAGAGGTGTGTCATTGCTTGTGCGAATTATCCTGAGTACTGGATACGTTATGTTTTGTGTATGGAAGCTAGTGAAAGTATGGATCTTGCAAATAATGTTCTTGCTCGGGCAAGCCAAGTCTTTGTCAAGGTAACATCTTCTACATGTCAAAGCTGTAGGTTTGGCAATCGTTTGCCGCATTTAAGTGTTATATTCATCTGTTCAGTTTTTAAGCCAAGTGAATGGGCAACACATATGATAGACTCTAATACTAGCCACAGGATAATAGTTCATGAAACTTGAACTTGTGTGTATCTATCCACAAATTTTTCTTCCTTAATGACAAATAAATAGATGGTGGTTGCAGCTTGATAAAGTGATATTTTATATGTTTGAGCTCTATGTATATATGATTTTGTTAAATGAGAGTTCAGTTGTCTTTTGTTTTTCCTGTGACCTTCCCTTGGCTGAAAACATAAATTTTATGTACACTGTATTGCCGATGACCCATTTTTCTGCAAGTGAAAGTCCATGAATATAATCTTTTTTTATCCCACCTCTCTTACATATATGATCCCTTTGAGGTTGGCACTTGATAGTGATTAAATTACAAACTTTTTTTTCATGGAAACTTTGATATTATGTCGTAAATCCGTTTTCCTAAGAGCCTAACCAACCTGATCATATATACATCCAAAGTATTTTTACATCACTGACGAGCTTTTTCTTGATACTACAACTTAGTCTTGATTTAGAAAATGTGATGTGCACATGTACCTTGGTCCACTAGCTTAGCTTAATTACATTTCTTGTGTGACCCCTCAATTTTATGCTGCTTTATCAGTTTTTGCTTGTCATAATGCAGAGACAACCGGAGATACATATTTTTTGTGCTCGGTTCAAGGAGCAGGCAGGAGATATAGTGGGTGCTAGAGCTGCATATCATCTTGTGCACACTGAAATTTCTCCAGGCCTTCTGGAAGCAATAATCAGGCATGCCAATATGGAAAATCGATTGGTATGCTGACTTACAAAAGTGTTCATAGATTGTGGTTTGATTTTTAATTAAATTTACAGCTTCTCCCTACATGCTACTGCAGGGGAAGTTGGAGGATGCCTTCTCTTTGTATGAACAGGCCATTGCCATTGAGAAAGGAAAAGAACATTCACAAACACTGCCAATGTTATTTGCTCAGTATTCTCGGTTTGTGTATTTGGTAGGTCTGGTAGCATATTTGTATTCTTTGCATGTTATGCATGCTTGTTTCTGACATTTCTACATTTGGCTTATGAACATGAAATAGTTAAAGTTCTCTTAATTAACTAGCTATTGTTTTTGCTGACCTCTCTGGATCCTGCTAAATGATAACAATCTTTGCGAGCTTCTCATTTATGCCCATTAATAAACCATCCAAATTTTTCTGTATTAAATCACAACCTCAAATCTAAAAAGACCTTTCTTACATTTATTTTTAACAATTTTCTAGTTTTTTGCCCCAGTTGCTTTGCTCGATTGTGATAAAATTGTGCTGTCTTGTTTTTGAAATATTCTCTCTCATTCTGTCATTAGGCCTCTGGAAATGTTGAAAAAGCTAAAGAGATTTTAGTTGGGGGGCTTGAGAATGCTTCACTGTCAAAGGCACTACTTGAGGTCTGTCTACACTTTCACTTTCCATGAGCCCTCGTGCAGTTGAAAATTCATCTTTTCATCTTTCCATTTGTTGTTCATATCTAATGAGATTATATAACTTCATGTTGTACACAGGCTTTATTGCATTTTGAGGCTATTCAACCCCAGCCAAAGCGAGTTGACATTGACTTTCTAGAGTCATTGGTTGTAAAATTCATAATGCCCAACCCAGAGAACTCTGGGGTAGCAAGTGCAAACGAGCGCGAAGAACTTTCTACTATTTTTCTGGAGGTGATTTTGCTTGGGGATTCAATATTATATTTTTATTAGTTTCCTTGAGTAATGTTAGGAATACTTATTCTAAAGCACCCACTTCACATCATATCACATCTCAGTAAGCGACAATAATAAACTTTGTTTAACCAACAGTTTACCTGGAGTTAATCAATGGGTTTGGGACCGGTGTATTACACGTAGGTAGTCGCGTGGTTACTGTTTGGTAAACACCATATAGCCAAACATGGATACTCAAGCGGATGACAAAACTTTTGTTCCCTATCTTACTGACTATGTCACTGGGTGCACTGTGGTGTCGTTTAACACTCAACACAAACTTGTTCACATGAAAATCTAGTAGACGGGGACAATTTGGCAGCGAGGACCATTTTCACTTCACATATTGACTTTTGTCTTGGAGGATTTCAAGGGTGGTTCATTTACAGTAGTATCATCAAATCAAATCCTAGTGGTAGTTAGTATATGCGAGTTTGATGTTTTGTATGGTTTTTTATTCAACTTTAAAATACACATCTAATGCTACAGTAATGAGGTGTATAGTATAGCATTTGTTTTTGTTAGTTTCACAGCTGTGTTTCTTAATTGCTACTAATAAGTAAATTAATTTGTTTATGGGAATTCTGCCTGCTCTGTTTATGTCATACCTTAATTTCTTAATAAATGTTGCAAGTATTTTTAATTTCATATCTATTTTCTGTTGATTTTTCAGTTTTTAAATCTCTTTGGAGATGTTCAATCTATCAAAAGGGCCGAGGATAGACATGCCAAATTGTTCTTACCACACAGGAGCATGTCAGAGTTGAAAAAACGTCATGCAGAGGATTTCTTAGCTTCAGATAAAACTAAAGTGTCAAGAGCTTATTCTGCTCAATCACCGGCCCATTCTGTAACGGGTGCATATCCAAATGCGCCTAACCAATGGACTAACTATGGTGTACAGCCTCAAACTTGGCCAGCGACCACACAAGGACAGCAATGGCCTGCTGGCTACACCCAGCCGGTAAATTACTCTTTTTTTAATCACCCACCTATTTTGGTAGTGTGTTCAGTGTTGTTTGACTGGGTTTTGTCCATGACTTGGGACACATTATTTATAAGCTAGTTAGTCTTTCTGGCTATGTTGTGCAATATTAATTGTTTTTGTTCTTGGGAATAGGGGTGTGGACATTTTTGTTCTTAAAAATGGTGTTGTATACAAAAGATGTGTCGCATTCCTAATCCATGAAGCATTAACGTTACTGAGCACTTTATTAGCCTAGTCGTAATCCTAATCCACGAAACATAAGATGCGTCACAATCATAATACTTTGAAGAATTCGTGTTTCATATCTCAGATTGCAATGAGTTGATTACCCCTTTAAATTATATTTTGCCTTGAGCACATATAAGACATCTTTATTTATGCATCTTGTCTAACAGTAAACCTTGTCACGGGTGCTCATCATTCATGCTATGCATTGATTGTTTCTTGTCTTAATTCTGGAGTTGACATTTGGTGTAAATTGTATGTTTGGCACTGTATTCGTGCTTTGAATGATGATTTATCTCTGTTTTTAAATTATCCATTCTAATATGATACAGGCTTCCTATGGGGCTTATGCCGGATATGGAGGCAACTATGCTAACCCACAATTGCCTGCACCAGTTCCACAAAGCACTGCTTACGGGGCCTATCCTCCTGCATATCCTGCACAGGTGAAAAGCTGTTTCAGCTCTACTTGTAGTGATTATTTGTTCCCTGATGTATTACTGCTCTACAGTTCTTTCATGCTATGTTAATTACAATTTTGCTCCGCTGAACAATGGGAAGCAAAACTAAGGAAAGTTTGTGATAGTAGGATAGGGTGCATATTAAGTTTGAGGATTTATTTATGCGAGAGGTGAGAGGATGTATTAGTTAATAAGATCAAAGTAAATTATCCAGATTAAATCCCTCAAAGTATCAAGATTAAATCCCTCAATTAAAACTGGTTGTGATCAAATTTCTTTCTTTATTCATTCTTGCTCACAATTACCTAGACTACTTTTTAAAACCATCATCTGTTGCATTTTATTCAAATTGAAATTGCACTACATGCGAATCTGAACTACCAACACCTTCATATTTGAACAATCTCTTACCACCTTCACCTTTGAGGAGTCTCAATTGAGCCACGACATGTGTCCCCTTCCAAAGTGAAAATGGAAACATGTAGATTTTTTTTTACCAGATTGAAGTGATATTACAATATTAGTATATAGATTTTTTTCATTTCTAATTTTATCCTGTCGAGTCTTACCATACATCCACCTCAACATCCTCATCTCAGCTACACTTACTTTATTTTCGTGTTGATTCTTAATAGCCAACATTCCAAATAAAAAACAAATTGGACAGGCTAAGGGGTCCCTCAATTTAATAAGTGTAAAGAAAATAACACGGCTTGTGAGAGAAACAGAGAAAATAACACGGCTTGTGAGAGAAACATAGAAAATAACACGGCTTGAGAGAGAAACATAGAAAATAACACGGCTTGTGAGAGAAACATAGAAATGAGGAAAAAAATCAATAGTTGTGAATGATATTTATATATAAAGATTTTATATAAATATACAAAATTTAAATATAAAGATATGTGCAAAGGACTACCTTCAATTTTAATTGAGGGATTTAATCTTGATAGTTTATTTAGGTTGGCATGATTTATAATACTAACCATTTGGTATCATTTCTCAGTTGATATCTGACTTCTCTAACCTTGTCCAACCCTTGTATTTCTGTAAATTCTGCCAAACCTGTGTGTATTGGGAATTGGAACTAGTGTTGACTCTTGTCTGAATTTCAACAGGCACTTCCTCAACAAAATTATGCACAACCTGCAGCCCCTGCACAGCAACCCGCAGCAGTTCCTCAGGCCTATTACGGGAGTTACTACTGAGTTGACCGGGAGTTACTACTGAGTTGACTGAGTGAGACGGCTACTGTTTTTGCTTCATGTAATTTTTGCCTTGAATATTGTAGGTAATTGTTTCTAGGTAATTTGGAGCATAGATCAGTGTAAGCTTTAAGTGATACTATTGAGCGTCCTAAGGATAGATAATTTTTTTGACTCAATTATAGTTAGTTGTTGTTGCTTATGACATTTTCTTGATATTGATCTTTTCACGGGTCGGTACAAACGGTTTCTTCAATATAATATGAAGATAAACGAAAATTTTATTTTGAGAGATTTGATTACAATATTGCATCTCTTAATCGTATTTCTTTTCAAAATAGCCAGAGTCACCATAGATTGCTCTGGTAAAGGGAAGACAGTATCAAAAACTTGAAATGTATAGAGTATCTGCTCTAATAACGGTAAGACAGTATCAAAAACATGAGATGTGTAGAGTATCGGTTGAAACGCAGTGAACATCCTTGGAACCTCTAATTTTAAAGGCTTTTAATAATGCCATACCTCTAAACATCATCAGCCATCATTGCCAACATTGTTGTCCGTTCGTTCATAAATGTCCATGCATTAATTTTAGCTGAGTGTCGGAGTGAATCTCTTTTTTTGGGTGGAACTATGGGGGTAACCTAGGATGTATTATAGGTAAGAAAGTTGATTTTTCAAGTATAACAAGTTTTCTATTAGGTATATCTTCAATTATTATAGGTAATTGGATATCTATTGCGGATTTTTTTATCATTCTAACCCACTTTTTCATTCCAATATTCAATATATCATATTTTCCTTCATAAATTCTAAACTGTTCCACTTTTAAACAGTTTTTTTTTTCATACATTAACGTCACTGCCATTGGCCTACCATTTTTATTTATAGGAAATTCTGATCCAATTGGTCCACCTTCTATATTTTGTAAGGAAGTTTCAATGTTATTGGTGTTGCTTCTTTACTTTGGGGTTGCTCGGTGGTGAAGAGTCACTATAAAATTCCTTGAAGTTATAATGAAATTATATTTTCCAAATAAGTTTGGAAGGATATTCTGTAGGAGAGACGAATGGTCTATTGGACTTAATTCAAATTAATTCAACCAATGATCTATCATTGAACTAAAATTCTACCAATGATCTATCTTTGAACTTTACTCAGTTAAATAGGAGAGAAGAATGATTTATATCTGAACTTAATTCAAGTTAATGAACTCCACTGATGATTTATCTTTGAACTTAATTCAAGTTAATAAACTCCACTAATGATCTATCTTTGAACTTAACTCAGTTAATGAAACTCCACCAATGGTCTATCTTTAAACTTAGTTAATGAATTTCACCCACAATCGAGAAGGAGGAGGTTCTCTCAGTGGTCTTGCAAATAATGGGCATGTTTCAAGGAGTAATAGCTTCAAAGCAGCTTCAAACAATAATTTTTCTGCAGCATGGGTTTTAATATATAAAGGTAAACATGGGTTTTAATATATAAAGGTAAACATGTGTCAGCTTAATAAAAAAATGGATAGATGGGCTAGTTTTAATTAGAAAATTTCTTTGCCAACCTCCCAACCTTCTAGTTAACCTCTGGTGAAAAATCCAAACTACCCCTGACTTCGGAAATGAACTTCCGAAATGCAAGAAAAAGGTGTTTTCGGAGATGCATCTCCGAAAGCGCCTTTTTTTTTAAAAAAATTTGGCTTATTTCGGAAGTTCATTTCCGAAAACACCATTTCGGAAATGAACTTCCGAAATAATGCGCGTTCTGCAGATTAAGCAGAACTCTCCCCCTCCCCCATTCATTTACCCTAATCCAACATCAAACAACACCAAAGGCGAAATTTTGTTAAAAGACTTCCAAGGCAACATCAAAGGCTTCAACAAGCTTCCTATACCACATTAAAAAGCACTCCAACCTCTTCAATCGGTAAGCATTTTGAGTTTTAGATCTATGCATAAAATTGATATTAGGGTGTTTACAAATAGGAAAATATGTATTAGGTTAGGTTGGTACTGGTATTTAGGATGTTTAGAATGTGTAGACATAGGTTTAAAGTTTGATTTTGGGGTCTGCCATTGTAGGTTGCAGAAAAGCTCTGCGCAGGGGTGTTTCGGAAGTTCATTTCCGAAAACACCTCCATCCCAGTTTCGGAAATGAACTTCCGAACTATATGAGAAGTGCATTTTTTTTTGTTTTTTCATTTGTCTCGCATATTAACCGACTTCGATTGTTTACAGGAACATGTCAGGCAACCAGCCAGCACGCATCAGACAGGGGAGGGAGTCCCAGACTGCGTCGGCTAGACGCGAGCGGGCGGCGGCGCAGCTGGCATCGACAGGCGGGCGGGGTCGGGGACGCCGTGTGCGCGTTCCACAGGACTTGGTGGAGAGTTCATCTCCTTCAGGCTATAGGAGTAGGCTGGCTCGGGTATTTTCTTCCCGCCAGCGAGAGGAGGAGGATGATGATGAGGAGGAGGAGGAGGTCATACCGGATGTTGACCCTCCAGTCGGGGAGGAGGAGGAGCAGGAGGAGCAGGAGGTGGATAGCTATCCGGGAGGGCCTTATGACACTTCCCTGCTGATTTACTACCAGGATCACGTTGCTCGGCGGATCTGGGAGGGAGAGGTATTTTTTGTAACTTAGCCGTTTATTTGTCACCATTTTTTATAATTTTACTGTTTATTTCTCGCTTATTTGTTTTTTTTTGTAACAGGAGAGAGAGCCATTGAAAATGGTGAACCACTCCAGGAAGATTTTCGGTCTGTTTAAACCAGCAGCTCAGTGGTTTAACGACCACGTGCGAGGTTCAGGGCTTAGCGTGTTTTGCATGACCGGGTACACCACCATCAGCACCGGCGTGCAGGGGGCATTTGTGGAGCGCTGGCACAAGGAGACGTCATCTTTCCACCTGCCGGTTGGGGAGATGACGATCACCTTGCACGACGTGCAGTGTCTTCTCCACCTGCCGATTAGGGGGCCGCTGTTGACCCACTCCAAGATCCAGAGGGTGGAGGCCATTGAGTGGATGACGCTCTACTTGGGCATGGAGCACGAGGTTGCTCACTATGAGTGCGCCACGACTTCTGGGCCTCATGTCCGGTTCACTACACTGAAGATCTATTTTGAGTTCCACCTGAACGCGGCGGCCGAGGCCGAGCAGGAGGATAACGACATATTCAGGGAGTACCACCGCGGTTGCGCTCTCCGGTGCTGGTACATGCATGTGGTAGGCGCTGCATGCTTTGTGGACAAGAGCGCCAGGTACGTCAACGTGACCTACCTCCGCTATTTCATGGACCTGGATACCGTTCACCAGTGGAACTGGGGGGCAGCTACTCTGGCATATCTCTACCAGAAGGTGAATGAGGCCTCTAACTGGAGGACGAGGCAGTTGGTCGGATCCTGCACACTGCTTACGGTACGTTTTATTTTAATACATTATCGTATTTATTTATTTATTTATGTTTCGTATTTAATTTTAATACATTATCTTGTTTCTGTTTCAGAGCTGGATCATCTCCTACTTCTCCCGCATCCACGGCTTCCACATCGATCCTGAGTATGTGGACCCCATGCCCAGGGCCGCCAGATACGTTCTCCAGAGGGGGAACGATGCGGTGGGACCATACCGCCTGTACCTGGACCGCACGATGCACGACGACGTCACCTGAAGGCCGTTCGCCGACTACGCTCAGGTTGTCCCCTTCGACGGGGTTGCTCTATATTCAGGCTGGTTGGCATGCGGGACCGGCATCATGGTTCGGTATCTCCCGGAGCGGTGCATGCGTCAGTTCGGATTCGTGCAGATCATACCCAGGTCACCCTTC
Source organism: Vicia villosa (assembly GCF_029867415.1). Classification (NCBI taxonomy): domain Eukaryota; kingdom Viridiplantae; phylum Streptophyta; class Magnoliopsida; order Fabales; family Fabaceae; genus Vicia; species Vicia villosa. Next base: position 645,089 of record NW_026705350.1, read on the forward strand.
GAGGCTGCTCCTGACACAGTGGCCAGAGTGCAGCTCACTGCCATATGGGAGGAGTGGCAGCATCATGTGGTACCGGAGGAGTACCGTCGCATGCGGGTCACCCAGGACTGGCACAGTGTGGAGGGATACGTCACATGGTTCTACCGGGTGTCCCATCCTCTCTTGAGACCCGACGTTCCCGGTGCTCCTAGGCCAGCACACGAGGAGATCCTGGAGAACCGGCAGGCCGAGGATGATCACGCCATTGATCTCATGCCGATCTGCCAGCGGATATCGATGCTTGGGCGGGACGCGTTGGATCGAGGTATCATTCATCAGGGCGGTCCAGAGGCAGTCGCGGTAATGGAGATGATCGTCCTTGATGCGGACCGTGCGGCGACATACAGGCGGCAGAGGAGGGCCCAGGGTGAGAGGGTTAGGCACACCCAGTAGTGGTCGGGTTTATTTATTTTTTGTTTTCGGATTGTATCTTTAGCACACTATTTTTATTTGTTTCGGTTTGTATATATTATTTTCATCGGATTAGTATTTTTTTTTGTTTAATTATCATATTAGTATTTTCAGTTTATCTATTGCTTATTTTATTTGGCGTTTGCGTTTAATTAAAATGCGAGACTGTTATAAAAAAACATTAAAAAAAAAAACACAGTTTCTGCATAGTTCGGAAATGAACTTCCGAATTCACCCCCCATGAGGTGTTTTCGGATGTTCATCTCCGAACGCACCCCCCATGAGGTGTTTTCGGAGATGAACTTCCGAATCAAGGAAATTTTTTTAAAAAAAAAGCGCTTCGGAAGTTCATTTCCGAAGTAGGGGTAGTTTGGGAATTTCGCTGGGGGTGACCCCCCATAGGAAGGTGGGTAAAGAAATTTTCTTTAATTATATGTTCTTTTTCAATGCAATTACTCTCGATCATCATTTCTCTCATCCTTTGTTATAGACATTGAATGTGTTTGAAGTTTCAAATTTCTTTGCCGAGTTTTTACTTTTTAGTAGAATATTGCTATTTTAACGCCAAAACGCAGTATTGCTACACCACTACAATACAGCCAAGGAATGTGATCATTTGCATTGAAAAAAGTGAATAATAATTGTTAAATATGATAAAAGGAATCAAATACGTTGTAGTTGTAACATTCATGGTAGGAATATCATTGTAAAATATGAGCATTATAGTATCCATACCCTATTTGTTTAGTTTATATATACCCTATTTTTTTTTAAAATTGCATATAATTAGTACGGGTATGAGTACATACATTTTCATAAGACACGAGCACAGGTGTTAACGTTGCTACCCAAGTAGATATGGGCTCTGGTACATCAATTTTTTTAACCGCATGTATGAGGATGAATAATATAATATTCTACTCAAATCAAGCTCGTTGACATCCCTAGTTATAGCTTATATTATCTTTGTACATATGATAATTTAAACAATTTATATTGTTTGTTTTTGTGTTTATTTTTTTAATGAAATTCGTGATGACCCTTACTCCAATAGTCGGTATAGTGGTTTATCTCCTACGAATATATCCTTCTAGATTTGTGTTGAAAATGTATTTCTAGACTATCTTTTTTGATAAATTAAAGGTGAATCACTTACGAAATTTCATGGTGTGGTACATCCAAGATTTCTTTTTCTGAATTTTCGGGGCATTAATATTATTAGCTTTTCACCACCACTAAAAGTGCAACAAGCAATCCCTTTTATTTTGATATTAGGTGTCATTAGCCCAATTGCAAACCCTTATTTATTTTATTTAATATGATGTTTAACTATTAAATATTATTTTATGTATATATTTTCATCGGAAACAACTATTATATTGGATGATATATTTGACGAATTTTATATAAAAAACGTGTACGATAACCATTTGGGTGCATCTTCCCTGTGATTATTCTTAAAATTTCTTTTATTATGTTTCATATCATGATTTTTAATGGTAATGTATTTTCTTTACAAGGAACAAACTTCATTTTCTAATCAACTTTCGAGCAGTTTGAGACATGCTTAAACTATTGCAATAAATAATATTTGAATAGAGCGTATTGAATGGAACGGAAAGAAAAGTTAGATGAATAGACAAATTTACTTCATACATATCCATTGTGAACATAAATTAAGATATTCAATATTATTAACAGTTAGTTAAGCATGGTTTATATATGGAAGTTATAATAGTTGTTTACATATCCATCAGAAATAACTATGAACTATTATATTGGATGATACATCTGACGAATTTTATATAAAAAACCCTGTATGATAACCATTTGGGTACATCTTCCTTATGATTATTCTTAAAATTTCTTGTTATTACGTTTTGTATCATGATTTTTAATGGTAATGTATTTTCTTTACAAGGAACAAACTTCATTTTCTAATCAACTTTCGAGTAGTTTAAGACATGCTTAAACTATTGCAATAAATAATATTTGAATAGAGCGTATTAAATGGAACGAAAAGAAAAGTTAGATGAATAGACAAATTTACTTCATACATATCCATTGTGAACATAAATTAAAATATTCAATATTATTGACAGTTAGTTAAGCATGGTTTATATATGGAAGTTTTGTTTTTTTAAGTATTTTAAACGATGTAGATGAAATTGTTTTGACTGTTGTAGTATATTAAATCATTTAAGCATTGTTATGATTTTAATATATTGTAACTTTATAAGATGTAAATGTAGTAAGTTGAACTTATGATAAAAGTTTGGTGTAGAGCGTTTAAGACGAACCCATGATAAAAAATTTATGTAAAGGTTGCAAACACATTATGTGATAAAAGCTTGGTTGTTAGTAACGAATTTCAAGGTGTCATCCTTGGGTACTAGACGTATGTCTTATGATGTTGGGGAAATCAAGATAAATTTGGCGTGTTTCTTTGTTTTCTCTAATGTCTTTTTTTTATTTAATGGCTAAATATCTTTTTTGGTCCCTTAAGTATACCTCAGGGTCTATTTTGGCCCCTTAAGTTTAAAAAGTTCCAAATTGATTCTTTAATTATTAAAAAAAGTCCACGTATGTCATTTCCGTCCACACCATTAGTCAAAGTCAGGATTTAGTGGCAGACATATGTTATATTTATTTAATTAAATTGCCACCTGGAATATTTATTGTTGGCCACCTGGAATATAACATTCTAAAACATGAAAATCAAATGGGGGTTGAAATAGAAATACAAAAGCAAGAAAAAAGGATTAAAGGAAACCCTAGCGCAACAACCATTGTAGAATCTCCAAGGTGAAGTTCCTGGGTGCGAAGCGAATTCAAGTTGAAACAAAGACAACATTGCTTTTCAGATAAGTTATATATATGCGTTCCTGAAGTTAATGTATTTTGGTAGTTAAGGTTTTTTGAAATCCATTTATTTGAGATACATCTTACTTTCTTCGCTTCCATTTATGGCATAGTGTAAAATGGATAAATTTTTGAACATTGCAATTCATCACAGTGGTGAGTTCGTTGATGAGAAACTTAGTGTGTACGAAGGGGGTGAGGTAGCCAAATTGAGAGTAGATGCTGATAAGTGGAGATATTTTGAGTTGTTAGATGCTATTAATGAGCTAGGTTACGAGGCCATAAAGAAGATATACTATAGGGATCCTACGGCTGTTATGAATTTGTTGGTTGATGACAAATGTGCCTTAAAGATTGCTGATCTCTATAGAGTTCATCTTAGTGTTGACATCTTTATTTAACACATATTGTCGCAGCTAGGTTATGTTGAGGTAACCGTTCATGAGACACCTCTTGATGAAATACCACTTAATGAGATCATATATGAGACTGAAGTTGTGCTTGAGGAGATGATGAGGGAAACTGAATTGAAGGATATTGATGTTAATAGACAGGGGAAAATGATGTTGGATTTAGTGATGTAATGGAAAAGGATGCAATAAATACTAATGATAATGGACAAAGGGTTGGTGAGGTTAATGATATTGTTAGTTCTAATAGTTTTGATGATGAAAGCTTCTATTATGATAGTGCAATGGAGGTAGTATTTGATGATGATTCTGATGAGTATAAAACTGAGTTGGACGAGGAAGTTGGTAACCTAATTGATTATGACATTGAAGGTTGTAATGAAAAGGTGAATGGCAAAAAAGGTAAAGAAAAGTGGAAAGAAAACAAAGAAGATTTTAAAGGTAGTGATATTGAAAGTGAGGATCTTGAAAGTGAGTGTGATAATGATGATAGCAGTAGAGTGATAACACGATTTTATATCGTATATTTAGCTTAAAATCCATAGATATTTATAGCATTTTCCGTTTATTATGTTAATTTATTATGATATTACGCGAGTATTTGCTTTGTTTCAGGTTTTACACTCTAATTACGACTATTTGCGAAAAGGAAAGAAAATGGAGCTTAAATGACCAATATTTATGCCTAAAAGATGAAAAAGGAGTGTTGAAGTGAAAGAGGGGTGCAATTAGGACCCAAAGGCCCAAAAGAGATAGTCCAACCCACCATGGAACCAAAGGCGCGTGGCCCAAACCTTCCCAGCAAGTGGAGACGCACGTCTCCAACGTTCTTCTGCCACGTCACCAAGAGGAGACGCCCGTCTCCAACTGCCCCTAGATTCTCTCCACTTGAGACGCACGTCTCAAGTCTTGCACCCAGTCTTCCTGAAGAATCGGAGACGCACGTCTCCATACCCAGTCTGCAAACTCTCCTCTTTTCACGCAACGTCACAGCAAAACCTCTCCTATAAATAGGACCTGCTATCTCACTTCCAAAGAGTCCGATTTCCTGCCAACGAAGTGCTGCCGAAATTGTACCGCGAACCGTATTTCTTTATTTTGCTTTTATTCAAACACTTATTTTTCTCACAACGATTTCTACACTGAAAATTGTTGTGAACTTTTTATAGATCTAGCCTTACGTTAGATTTATCGCTTTATTTCCTTGTTTTATTTACTGCCATTCCAAGAACGATCCAGCCAACCTGTGGTGGAAGTTCAGTACTTGAAGATCCAATTACCATTTATTTAATTCAGGTTTTTGTTTACCGCCTTATTTATATTTATTTGCATGATATATTGTATGCCACTTTATATGCTTATTATTATGAACCGAACCGATTTATGCATGTTTAATCGTATTAATATGTCTGGCTAAATTACTAAAGGTGTCGGTATGCAGAGTAAGTTAACCGTAGGGATCCGAAATAAATTGGCTTAATTATGTTTCATTAAATATCACTTGTTTTTGGTTAGTATGTCTAATTTAATTAGTAAGTCTTAAAACCAATAGAGCAAAAGTTTGAGGGGTTAAGATAGTCAAAGGTTAAAATCAATAGAGCGAAAGTTTGAGATCGTTAACCAGATAGTAGACATAGGACATTAGTTTTAAGGATGGCGAAAGTGTATTAAAACTAATTGGGACTTATTTATTTTCAAAAATTGTTTTTACACCCGAGCGGGATGGCGAAAGCGTACGTTAGGGATATTAGCTTGCTCCGAGTCAACAGAGAGAAAGTTTGAGATTAGGAGATTTAAATAGATAACAACTTCATAAAATAGGCATTTTCTTAATTACGTTGTTTCCAAAAAGCTCTTCTAAAATCTAATGGGATGGCGAAAGCGTACATTAGGATTAGGATAGTAATCTGAATCAACAGAGCGAAAGTTTGAGACGAGGATTTTTAATCAATTGAATTAGTAAAGATTTTTAATTTAATTATGCAAAAGCCAATGGACCTTCGGATCGCCTTAAGTTAAACGAAATACATACTGATACCTGTCTTTTATTATATTCTTTATTTTCTCACAATCAAAATTTTAGTAGCCCTAGCTTTACATAGTAACCTTAGATAACGGTAGATCGATTCATAGTCCCTGTGGATTCGATATCTTTTAAAACTACACGACACGACTGTGCACTTGCAGTTATAAGATTTATAGACACGTTAAGTCGCGATCGTAGAGTTAGGAGAGAGAAGTATCCAGTATTCAAGATACCAAAGGACATGTCCAATTACAAGTGGGATGTGAGAACATATTTTACTACAAAATACGATTTCAAGGAAGCAATTACCTTTTATGCAGTCCAATCTGGCAAAAACTTAAAGTACACGGAAAATGAAAATATAAGGGTTAGGGTTATGTGTAAATATGGATGTGAATTAGAAGCTTATTGTGCTAAGTTGTCTAATGACGATTCTTGGAAATTAAGAAAGGTAGTAGACACTCGTAGTTGCAGTAGAGAGTATAACGTGATGATGTTGAAGACAAAATGGTTGAGCAAAAGGATACAAAATTCACTCAAAACCAGCCCTAGAATGAAGTTTAAGAACATAAAGGAAAAAGTTCAAAAGAAGTGGAATGTGGGGTTCAACAAGACCACGCCATAAGAGTTGGGTTTGCAGCTAGAGACATGGTTGATGGGTCTTTCCTACGAGATTATACAAGGATTTATAACTTCTGCCAAGAGTTATTAAGATCAAACCCATGTTTTGTGGAGAATGAGATGAAAGTAATGAAAGATATTAATGTAGAAGCATACAAGCACATGATAGGCACCCATCCTAGATTTTGGAGTAGATCATACTTCAAGACATATAACAAGTGTAATGTTGTTCTCAATAATATGTCTGAAGCATTTAATAGTGTCATCCTTGAGTCTAGGTTCAAGCCATTGATAACCATGAAGGAATAAATTAAGACATACATGATGAAGAGATAGGTTACAAATAGGCCGAGGTAGGGATGGCAAGCATACCCGAACCCGGGGGCCCACCTGCACCCAAACCCGAGTCAACGGGTGAAAACTCGAGTTGATTGGGTTTGGATTCAGGTGCCACCCGATATTTTGGGTGTGCATTTGGGTAGTATAAAATCCACACCTGAAACCCGAAATCACACTAGTTTATATATATATATATATATATATATATATATATATATATATATATATATATATATATATATATATATATTTATATATAAATATTTATACATATATATATATATATATATATATATATATATATATAAATATTTATATATATATATATATATATATATATATTTATAAATATTTATATATATATATATATATATATATATATATATTTATTTATATATATATATAAATATATATATATATATATATATATATATATATATATATATATATATATATATATATATATATATATATATATAATATTGTGAAAATTTGTAGGAAAAATGTATTTTGCTGCGGGTTTGGGTGAAAAAATCTGAACCCAACGGGTGTGGGCGTGAGTGTTATTTTGCCACCAGAACATAATTTGGGTTTGGGTGCCGATTTCAGGTGCGGGTTTGGGTAGTATGAAACCCACACCCGACCCGACCCGTTGTCATCCCTAGGCCGAGGTTTGAAAAGTTAGCAGATGTAGAAGTGCTACCAAATATCAGAAGGAAAATTGAGAAAACAAGTTCATACACAAACTTGTGGTTAGTCAGGTAAATAAGTTTTGATGCTTTTGTAAGTATTGATGATTTTGTATGTATTGATGATTTTGTTTTTAGGATGTCTGATGAGCATATCTTTGAAGTGAGGCATCTTGAAAACTCAGCAGAAAAATTCACAGTCAACTAGAAGGATAAGGTTTGTTCATGCAGAAGGTGGGGACTGACAAGCCTACCTTGTGTGCATTCATTTTTAGCCATGAAGAGTAGGAACTATAAGTTTGATGACTACATACCTGATTATTACAAGAAATCAAGATATATGGAAGTCTACAAACCTGTTATTTTTCATTTTAATGGCTCTAATCTTTGGGCAAGAATAGAGTATCCTGATATTCTACCCATAAAATATAGGAAAATGCTTGGAAGGCCAAAAAAGAGAAGGAATTTAAAGCAAGGTGAGGTTGATGACTCTCATAGAAAATTGAAAAGTATTGGATTCATTGTCAAGTGTAGCAAATGTAGAAATCCAGGTCACAACAAGCTTACTTGCAAGTTGCAAGAACTAGTCGAGTATCCCAACAAGTGCCTACTTAAGCATCCTAGCATGTTCCATCACAAGCATCTCAACCTATTCTATCTCAAGCATCCCAACCGGTTCCATCACAAGCATCCCATCAACCAAGTCAAGCATCCAAGCAAGTGACACCAAAATTCAAGCAATGAATCAAGTTTTGGACCTATGATGCAATGCTAAGGTATTTTGGACCTATGATGTAATGTTAAAGTATTTTGGACAAGTAATGTTATGAACCCGTGTTATGAATCTATGATTTCTTTTGGTATTTTGAACCTATGTTAATTCTAAATTTTGAACATATGATTGCTATTGGTATTTTGAACCTATATTATGTATGAATTTTGAACCTATGTTATGTTTGAACATATTTTTGCTGTTGGTATTATGAAACCAACTGATAAATATTGATCCTTTTATTGAGTATAAAGCAAACATAATGAAATGGAAACACATTATTGAGTATAAAACAAACATAATTAAATGGAAACATATAATTGATCTTTTAATTGAAACTGATACAATTGTTGCAACATTTTATATACCAATACATTCTAAAACAAAATGCTACATCTAACTCAAACTATTTCAAACTGATAAACTTGTTAGAACATTCTAAAAATAACCACAACTAAAACAACACAAAACAATCTCTTCCAATTTTTTTCCAGATTCATCATCTTCTTTAATTGAATTCGTAAGTCCATAATCTTTTTCTTCAGCCCATCATTTGCAAACTTTAAACACTCACCTCCATTTTTGTAACCTCAAGATCATGTTGAAGCTTCTCCAACCTACTATTTTTATTCGTCATAAACCGATCTTTCTCATCTCCTGAATCATCATAGAACCATTAAAATATCCACAACCAGCTTGTGTTGCACCTTGTGTATTTCAGATTGTATCCCAATCAAAACAAAAACAATTCAACAAACAGATTAAATTCCTTTTTACCTTATAATGACGACAACCCCATATTTGTATCCCATAATTTGTGACAGTAGAAGCTCTTCGAAGAGTAGTCATGTCTACACAACCAAATTTAGATTTCCATCGCAAATTCTCGTCCAATCGACCACCATTTTTCACATTGGATTTGTATGTACATTGCTCAGAATTCGTTGATGATGATTAATTCATTTCCCATGATCAAAAATGATATTTTGCCTTATTTAATTTATATATATGTCACATTCTTTTTATACGTTGTTCTTTGCAAATGGAAGCAAAGAAGAAGAATATATAAAAGAATCCACCTCATCTGCCACGTAAGAAAATCTAACATCAGTTTCACCCTATTTGACATAAAGGATCAACGTTGACATTTTTGAATAATTAAAGGATCGATTTGAAACTTTTTAAACTTAAGGGACCAAAAGGGACCCCGAGGTAAACTTACGAGACCAAAAAATGATATTTTGCCTTATTTAATTTATATATATGTCACATTCTTTTTCTATGTTCTTCTTTAAACTTAACTTAAAATTTTGCTTTTACCTCAACGCTTTCAGTAATTTTGTTTAGTCAAAGTGCACCCCCAATCGGTCAATAAATAGTAATCCATTATTGTTCATCAACATAACCACTAATCGGTCTTGGTATGGCTAAACTTGCCAAGGTAAATACTTGTACATCAACTATTTACATGTATATTATGAAAGTAATCGATACATATGGAATTAGCCACATGGCTTATGTGTCGAGCAATCCATGATTTAATTTTATGTTCATGCTACTAGGTTAAAGGCCCGTTCCCCAGCGCAATGCATGTTGTTTGCGGAAAAGTGTTGTCCAATGACAAATTCTGCAACATAAAATTTGTCATGCTAATTCAACCGTCCTTCTTGCTTTATATGCATGTATAAATTGAGGATTAGCCTAGTTAATTTTATCATTCACCAGTACGTGCCCTCAAGGTTAACCGTGAGAAAATTATTAGCTTGAAAATTATATGGAATAAAAGATATCCAATGTATATTAATCAACTAAGGCTTTGAAGGTTTTGTTGTTGCAAGGATTGATTATATTTTATTTATAACACATGTCCAACTTTGGTTCGCTTGATTTCTTTGGATTATGGAGGTGACTAAGTTGTCACCAAAATTGTCTTGGTTGTTTTCAAACTCTCTAACTTATTAAATCTCATCGTGAACTATAAGTTTGACAAAGTTAGTGAGTTATTGTGAGACGTTATATATGTTAGAGAGTTTAAGAGAGTTGATTATAGTATTTGTGAACCTATCTTAATTATGATTTTTTTTTCAAGTAACTACGCCGAGAAAGAAACTTTGTCCCAAACTACAAATTCTTTTAACTCTTTCAAAGAATGTTATGTATACTTTTTTATAGGGTATTTACGTTGTTAAACTAAAAAAACATATTAAGTAAATTAAACAAAACAATAAACAGAATGAATAGAAATTTGTTTGTTTAGCAAAATTAACAGACACAATGTTTATTGATAAATACTAGTCTTACTGATCAAATCCATGTGACATACAAAATTTGGATAAGATAACTATGCTAGTATTGTAATATTTTTTTTTTTTACTATGGAGCCCTAAGTTTAATTTGTTTTCTTTTTTTCTCTTTTGTAGAATCTCTGATTCATTTGTGCACCATCTGCTTAGAACGTAACTACATGCGAATAAATTTTTGTAATGACACCACAAACAAAGAACATTAATAAAATATCAAATTGTTTAGTTCCTCAAAGTTTTAATGAAATCTAACACTTCATCTATCAACAAGAACTTCAACATGTTTAAGGAACTCTCAACTAATCCACATTCAACTATTTTTACATTTGAATAACCTTCTTTCGACTATAGAAAATTTGAGCAACTCTAAATTCACATTCACTATTTGATTATTGATTACTTATTTTTAAGTGTATACATATTAATAAGTTATACACTATAAATCATAATCCATACTCTTAGTAAAGACTAAATTTCTCCATCTCTAAATTGTCAAAATAAAAATTGTAATACTTCCAACAAATTGTTCTATACACATATTCCATTTTTATCACTCCACCCGTTCTATAATGAATGATTCATTTGTAATAAAATGATGTTTCAAAATGAATGATTATTTTTAATTTTTAATATATTTTTTTCAATTTTATCTTCTAATTAATAAAAATTTCATCATTTTCAAAATATGATAGGGACATATTATAGTAAAAGTATTATTTTTTCTCTTATTTTTATAATTTTTTTTAATATATGTGAAATGACGTATTTTTCCATGGCTTGAATGTGCACATACATCCTTCTTAGTTTGGAGAGCATAAACAATCTAAAAACGGTTTTATCCAAATGAAGCAAAACTAGATCTAACAAATTGAGAAGAAACAGAAAAAAAAATAATAAAAAAAAAAGAATAGAACTCTGACACACAGAGTTTACACTTTAAGCATCAAAGTCCAACAAAGTCCATCCATCTCCATCCGTCCATTTTGGTTGACTAGAAAACAATCTGACCCCTCAAATTTTACGTTACCATTACTTTACTACTAAATCACTAAATTAAAAACATTTATTAATAATTTCCTCTGACAACAATCCAACGGCCACGATTTCGTTTTCTTTCCCCTTTTTCTTTGGGGTTTCGTTTTGGGAAAACTGTTCTCAAGGATTTAGGGTTTTTCTTGATTCGTCACTCTCCTAGATCCGCCACCAGAGCTAGGAGAAACATTGCATGCTTGTTTAACTCTGCAATTTCAGTTTAGTTATGGCGTCTTCGTATCAGGGTTCCGTTAGTGCTGCCCAGGTTTTTTTTTTTTTTGATTTTTTTGAATCTATTTTGTTCTTGGGTTTTTTGATTTGTGTAAAGTTATAGTCTTTTTTTGATTTTGCAGGTGGGTTCTTACTTCGTTGGACAGTACTATCAAGTTCTTCGTCAACAGCCTGATCTTGTTCATCAGTTCTACTCCGATTTAAGCTCAATGATTCGTGTTGATGGCGATTATACCGAGAATGCATCCGATGTGTTGGTAATACATATTATACTCGCTCAAATTTGTTTTTTTTTTTTTTCAGTTTGTGGTTTCTGGGTCAGAGGGTTAGTGATTTGGTATTTTTATGGATAGTTGATTGGGTTGGATTGGATTGGATTGTGTTGTTTTGCAGCAAATTCATAATGTTGTTACATCGTTGAATTTTTCGGCAATTGAGATCAAGACAATCAATTCTCTTGACTCTTGGAATGGAGGAGTGGTTGTCATGGTTTCGGGGGTTGTTAAGATCAAGGATATCAATAGGAGGCAGAGGTTTGTTCAAACGTTCTTCCTTGCACCTCAGGAGAAGGGTTACTTTGTGCTCAATGATATATTTCAGTTTGTTGAGGATGAAGTAGTGCATCAGAATCTGATACCGGTGACATCGGAGAGGATTGAATCACAGCCACATGTTTCTGCTTCTTACGCTGAACCGCCAGGTATTTTATTGCAGAATTATTTTTTAAGGATGTTTGTTTCTAGTTTAACCGGAAATGTCTGTGCCCCTATCTGTTTAGGGTTTATATAAACTGAAAACCTAGTTAAAAAATTAATGGTCCATGCATTCAGTATCTTCCTATTTAGTAAATGGTACTTTCAAATAACCTGGCTTAGGAGAATTGGCTTCATGGTGATGGTGATTATAGGAAAAATGTATGTGTATCTTTAAATTTTTAGTTGACTAAAAGATGCATGTGCAATAATTTGGTAGTCATTAATCTTTTTATCAGCTTCGGACTATGGTTTTGAGGAAGAAGCAAGATAATATATCAACTCAGTTCATATAGATTATAGGAAAAATGTATGTGTATGTTTACATTTTTCATTGACTAAAGCATACTTCGTGCAATAATTTCTTAGTCATTAATCTTTTTATCAGTTTCGGACTATGGTTTTGAGGAAGAAGCCAGAGAATATATGAACTCAGTTCATATAGATGATGATTCAGTGGACAAGTATAGTCTTCCTGAGCAGCAGCAGCAATTACAAGAAGATCTCGAGACTGAAGTTGTGGTGGAGGAAACACCTACACCGGAGGCATATCAACCAGTGCATAATGTTGCTCATACTATCCGTGAAACCCCTGTCGCTCTTGTGGAAGAGTCTTTTGAGGAGCCTGCTAAGAAGACTTATGCATCTATTGTATGTACAACTTTCAGTTATAGCTTTTTTTATGTTTATTAAACAACATTTTTTTAGTTTTGATACAGTGTGAGCAAAAAATCTCTTTACACTGCCCATAATCAAAGTTTGACATCATTGATGGATATGTGTCTATCTTTTTGTATTGTTTTAGTTTTGGTAGTGTCAGTAAAAAATCTCTTTACACCTATGAACTATGAAGCACGAACACCCCAAACATGACACTGACACAGACACAACTACACGTGTAATAATTTGAAAAATGAATAAATTAAACATAATCACAAGTGTCAGTGTCCGACACGGACACATACACCCCCTTTTTCAGATGTGGCGGTGCTACATAGCTTTACACTGCCCATAAACAAAGTTTGACATCATTGAAAAATCCGTGTCTAGTTTTTTTGTGTTTTGAACTTTCCTTGGGATGGTAACTTGTTTTTGATGGAATTACTAGCTGTCATTTAACTGCCGAGAGAATTTTTTTTTTTTGTCTCTTAATGCTGGAAGAAAATCTAAACATGAAGTAGGCTCAAAAATAAGTGCATGTTTTTTTTTTGGTTTTAGAAAGTTACAAACTTTAGTTTGGATATTTCAAATGCCAAGCCAATACATTCTAAGGCCCGAGCCCGAAGGAATTAAGGTTTCCTTTTTGTCAGAATTTAATACTTTTGAAGCTCCCTTTAATGAAAATATTAGGCATTAAATATTGAGACACTGTTTAACTTATATCCCTTTGTTGTTTGCTGGACTCAAACCTGTAGTAAAGGAAAATATTTTACCTGTTTTTGCCGCCGTCTTAATACCGTCATGTTTGAATGAATTTGTAGTTACGTGTCTCCAAAGGCCACTCAGTGTTGCCCGCTGCACCCGAACATGCCACACAGCATTCTTTTCAAAGTGCTCCTCCTTCAGAGTTTAATCATGTGACACAGCCTGCTGCTCAGCAGCCTGCTTATCAACACTCAAGCTCAGCATCTGCCTATGTTTCAGAATCGGGGGCCGATGCAGCAGTGGAAGGCTACAGATTTGATCAAGGTTTGATTCTTTTTCCTGATATAATTGTTTTATTAGTATTTGTGGTATGGTATCTGTATAAATTTTAGTACTTATGTTGATGATACGTGGGGAATTTTGTATTACTCATCCTTCCGACTGTCACTTTAGGTGTGTTCTTGACTGCTGCATTTGTTACCTTAAATGGCAGTTGTTTAATTTTTTACACTATTATCCTACACTCCTACTTGTTGAAATGTTTTTTAAGCAGTATTGTCTGGGAAGAGACATCAGAAATTGTTAGGCATAAACTTTTATTCCCAAGGGAATTTTAAAAATCGATCTCGACTACTCGAGTATTCTCTATGGTAAAATTGGTGTTTTGTTCTACGACTCTGGTAATGGTATTTCTGTGACTATGTTCTACCTGAGGTGCATTATTAAAGATTTGAAATCAATATTGTCTTAGAATTTACAGTTGAGTCATCAAGTTAACACCTGATCTATAACTGTTCCAGAAGAAGTAACATCTGTCTATGTGAGAAACCTGCCTGCTGATATTACCGAAGCTGAGATTGACCAGGAATTCAAGAATTTCGGCAGAATTAAGCCTGATGGAATATTCGTAAGGGTTAAGCAGGTAGCTCCTCATTACATAAAACTGAATAACTATACATTCAACCAAGGAAAAAAGCAAAATCTAAAATAGAACTGGGTGTTTACAGGAAATTGGAGTTTGCTATGCATTTGTGGAATTCGAAGATGTTACTGGCGTTCAAAATGCGCTTCAGGTTTGCTGTTATTTTATTTAAATATTTTTTTGCTTTTAGACATTATATATTTGATTATCTAATTTTCTCATACCTTTAATAATCAGAAAAGATAATAAAGATACTGGATGCGGTTCTACATTTTTATTTGCTTGATCTTGCTATCAGTCAAACTGCAACATGCACTTAATCATTTTTTTTCTATTCCTTAAAGCGATAACATTCTCCATTCCTTCATTTGATTTATTGTCATCATCAGATGTTTTCATATGGATGTCATGTTAAATTGTTGTGATTTCATTTTATATTTTTAATTTTATGCTTTATTTTCCTGGTTTATATATATTTGAAGCATGATTTCTATATTATTGTGCATCCAAAATCTGTGGATATAGGTTTTTAATTTAATCTACATTTTGATGTCAAGTATCGATATCTAACGCTGTTAAAATTTCTGCTTATAAACTACATCTAACACTGCTTCTCTATTAACATCAACTGTCTTGTTATACCTATGCTGTAATAACTGCACTGTCCATATTATTCAGTTACACAATTTTTTATTCACATTTGTCTAAATTTATGCAATGTTATTGTAGGCATCTCCAATACATATGGATGGAAGACCAATATACATTGAGGAGCGTAGACCAAGCACTAGCAGTGCAACTCGAGGAGGAAGTAATGTCCATTTCTTTTGCCTCAATTTCTTACTCTTTCTAATGTTATGAGAGTTTTACCTTTTAGTCAGAAAGATTTGAAAGTATTTATTGCTAGTTGTTACTTCCGTCGCTTAAGGGACCATGTGGGTCTCTCGTGTGTGCAGTAGCTTTAGTGCTCTTATTTTTAGACCTGTGGGTGTTCTTGCCGGGTCTCATTTGTGCGTGCATGCCATATTAGTTTTACAGAGGACTGATAGTTATGGCTGTACATGCTAATGTACTGGTTGTTGTGATGGCTTTACCAACCCCGGGGATCTTGTTTGAAACTGAAATATGACTGGGCTGGGGCATGTATTATAGAGTCAAAGTGTGATAAAATGGAATAATTATTGCAATTTGGGTGCTGCTTGGTAGTGATGCCTTGTGGGGGGAGCTGAAATTTTATCATTAATCGTTTTTGCTCTGAAATTTATGTGGGCATATTTCTGGAATCCATTTGGTTGCATGAGGTTGTGCAGGGTAGGAGTTAACTAATAAAGGAGAGCATATTTTTCTGACAATTTGTTGCTGCTATTATATCTACCAAAGGAATGGGTGGCAGCGTTGAGAATTGCCAAAAAATCATGGGAGCTGTAGCATACTTGTTTTTGTTTGCCTAATTTAACTCAGGGTTAGGTTTAGTGTTGCCAACAAAGGTTATTGGACATTTGTGCAACTGTCGAATGATTGTTGTTTTAAAGAATTGTGGGTTTGGATCTGAATGTACGGTTTGGTATTGAAGGCCTTTTGTTCTATCGCTCTATTCTAGTAGATATTTTAAAATAATTTAGGGTGCTTCTAAGGTAGACATGCCAAGAGACTGAAGGTTTATTCACGAGCCTGTTTGTTTTGAAGTTTGTTTTTATTCTTGTGCTTTTACGAATAACTGTATCTTGTTGTTGACCTCGTCTTAATACTGGTTTTCTTTCTTCAATACTATTTGAAAATGATGTCTTTGAATATGGATTTCACTCAATACTTTTAGTATTGTGTTAGTTTGAGTGTTTTGTCTTTTAGCTTTCTTATGAAGTAGTGATTTTGTTTTTGTAATATTGATATCGATTTCCTATGTCTATATCAGGAGGAAGGGGAAGAGGTAGAGGCAGTTATCCAACAGATGCTCCAAGAGGGCGTTTTGGTGGTAGGAGCTCGGGAAGGGGATATTATCAGGATACTTCAGACTATACCAGACCCAGAGGTGACAGTTATGTTCAGTATGGTTCACGATAGGAAGATGTCGTGAAAGCGTGGTTGAATATGTAATTCGAGGGGCTTATACAATTAGTGAAATCTGAGTTTGATTCGGTATCTAGTGCACAACATTTTCCTTGTATGGTTTCATGAAAAGGATTCTTACATTTTGAGTGTCTTTAAAAGCTGTTGAGACTTAATAGTTTGTTTTGCGAGTATAGATCAGTTAGTTCCCTTTGAATGGTTTTTATGATGCCGTTCAGGTGGGAAGTTTTGTTATTTATATTACCTCATGTCAGGATGATGGATGTTTTTTCAAATGAGAAAAAGTGTTGAAAGGGAAAAAAGGATTCCAAGGGTTGTGCTTCTTCTGATAATTTCATTGCTTTTCTTGAGACTTATTTTGATAGTATCTGGGGAAATGTTAAGGTTCAATGTTTTAATTTGGCTAGGGGTTCTGAAAATTAGGGTAAAACCTTTTCTTTGGGTGTGTTTGAGAATTGAATGTTGAGATGGTTTTGTATATATGAAATTCTAAAAAATTGATTAACAGGATAGACACTCAATCAACAATTCAATCCTTTTAAGAAACAATTGTTAACTTAGTTTTAATAAAGAAAATTAAATCCCCCCTCTACCTTTCAAAGTTCTCATTTCAAACGTATTTTTAGGCCTTGTTTGCTAGTTTGGAAATTTGTATGAAGTTCTCTAGTCTAAACTAGACCTTTGATATTCAATACAGTTTCCAGCAAAAACACATTCTGACTAAATTATTGCGATGAGAATTCTGCTGTAGCATTATTCAACAAATAAAGCTATTGTTATCTCTTCAGTTGGTCTTGAACTTACCATTGACTTTAAGCTTATTGGTTGTGATACCTAAGTTAGTGTATTTTATTAGTTTTTTTATACCATTGATTATAATGTTACTAGCAAGAACAAATCTCAAACACAACACTTGATCAATTAGTTTGTTGATTACTTAAATGGCTACAGACCGAAAGAACCAACACTGCAAAAGAAACTCAGCTTGTGATTTCTTGTTCTCTACAATACAATCTCAATTCATCTCAGAGACCCTTATATACATCAGAAAATGTTAACAGCATTTCTCTTCTAAGCACCTGTAGTAGCCATAGCTCCCACATGAAAATGTTGAGGCAAGCATTGCATCTCATCAGAACCTGCATCCTCATCTTCCTCCACGTCCCAAAGGAAGCTCGCATACGCCGCTTGTACATGACTGACATATCATCACATGAAAACACAAACAATTGTTAGAATGATTTTCCAACATCTAAGGTTGTTGTTACATTACATTAGTACAACAATGTTCTGATCCGAATGTACCTGTCTTCAGGAGAGGCTTGCACTGCTCTTTCAAAATAGCTAGAGGCTCTTTCTTCATCCTGATGCAGCTCCCAAACTAGTTTTCCATACTGTGATAGAACTTCTCCATCATTTGGATCTGCTAGTATGGCTCTGGAATAATACTCCTCTGCCCCTTCACGATCTTGTTTACTCTGTCAAATCATAAACAACATCAATTTTCCAATCATCACAATTACAAGTTTACAACCAAGTTTGTGTGTAGAAATAGAAGTTACCTGATACAAAAACTGAGCATAGTTTCGCAGAAACAATGAATTCCCAGGATTTTGCTGCACCATTTTCTTGTAATATTCTTCCACCTCATGATTATTATTATCTCCATCATTCCCTCTAGATCTCATGGAATTAGAATCACCACCTCCTCCATTACCTCCTCTGCAGCCACCACCTATTCCATCACCAAACACCTCAACACCAAGCCCTTTTGCAAGATACATTTCTTTACTACCAACCTTTCCCTCCTCCCCAAAACTCACTCTACAAACTCTATCCATTTCTCCACTCACCTTCATACTACTCATCATCATACTAAACTCATCATCATATCCTTCTTCATCTTCAACATCACTTTCTTCCACATCTTCCTCTTCTTCGGGCAAACCGGTTCGCTTAGAAAGAGAGAAAGACGGAATAGTCTCAAGTGGCAAACATCTTTGTTTCAATGAATACCTCTTAGAAGAATGATCCATATAACTGAATCTCTCTTCATTAGCATAAGCTAGATCTTCCAAGTTTCCTTCGGATTGAACTCTTCTAATCAACCCTTTGTTTTGTCTTTCAAGATCAGCAATGGAAGGGGAAATCGGAGAAGAACTACATGAGAGATTGAATGAACCAGATTGGTGAAAAGAGAGTTTGTTGTGATTGTGATTGTGATGTGTTGGTGGTGGTAGATGCTTGAGTGCATGACAAGGTTCATGATGATGATTAGGACTATCAAAGGAACTGGATGAGAGAAGAGAACCAAGAACTGGTGTTGAAGAACTTCTTAGCAACATGTTTTGTGATTAAAGCAAGATCAGAGAAAAGATATTTGTAGTATAGACAAGACAACAAATGAAAACAATAACTTGACAAATCAAATAAACAAACACACAAGATCCTTTATATAAGGTAAATGATTGAAGCAAATGGTTGAATAAATGGAATGAATGAATGGTGGAGAAGGTGTTTGGATCAGAAATTTGATATGGTTTTTGTTTGATTAAAGGGACGGTGGGAATGAAAAGTGGTAGATGTGGTAAATGTCAGTGTCTTTCTTATTTGCATTAAACATTAAAACGTGATGTTAAAGTATATAAGTCAAGTAGTACTACTGTTGCACCAACCAACTAGGAGGGTCACATGTGATTATGTGAAGAGAAGAGCATATCCTCCGTTGATTCACGAGAATCTTTTATTGTACGTACACGTGCATATTCACATGCAAGTTGAAGTTGGACTATTATAATTCTCATCAAAATTGATTACTGATTGTAATTGATTCATTTCTTAACCGTCACAAAAATTGTTTGGTTAAAGGAAAAGGAATGGTCTTTATACATAAAAAGTGTACGCGCGTTGCTTTAAAAGCTACAGCTTATAGCTTGTGCATTTTCGTAGTCAAGTTTTCAACAAACTTGCGGCGGCGGTGACCAAAATGCACACACAAACATGCTATTGTTATGTAATTCCTCCGGCCATGAATTATAAAATATTTTTTTAAGGTTTATTGAGTAATAAATGTATCTAGTCTACATAAAATATCAGATATATTAATTATTTAATCAACCTACAAAAATAATAAAATAATATTTGCTTATAATAATGGTTAGAGGATGGTTAGAGGGAGTAAAACTTTTATGGATACCCTTGAAATAATAAGAATTCACTTTGATAAACTTACTTTTTAACATGTTTATATGTTATTGAATAAAATTAAATTTTTTAAATTAATTCTAATTTAAAATTATGATTTGTATTTTTGGAGTTAAAACGTAAGTTTTATAAAAAGTTATTGTTTGTTCATTTTTATTCAAAAGTAACTTTTTGTCGAGTAGATTAGTGGTTGAGAGTTTTGTTTTTAAGGTCAATAAGTAGGGATGGCAAATAGACTCGCACCCAAACTTGAATTAACGGGTGAAAATCCGAGTTAACTGGGTTTGGATTCGGGTGCCACTTGATATTTCGGGTGTGAGTTTGGGTAGTGTGAAACCCGCACCCGAAACTCGAAATTACACCCGCTTATATATATATATATATATATATATATATATATATATATATATAGAAAATTATAGATATATATTGTTCTGGACTGGGCCGAGCAGGCCCAACCCTTGTTATCAGCCGAGCAGGCCCAATTCCCTTGGGCCCAATTACTGGGCAACCGATAAAGGCTGCCCTTCGCGAAGATTCTGGTCGAGCAGGCCCAAATCCTTGGGCCCACTCACTGGACAACCGTCAAGAGTTATCCACGCAAGAAGACCACGCGTCACGTCTCAGCGAAGGATTCGGTCAACCATCTCCGAACCCTACGCTATGTGAATCCAGAACGTGAGTCTCCTGCTGACTCAGCCCTAGCACGGGACGTTCTGGCAGTTCCCTAGCACGTGGGCCTCCAATTGGATCTGGCCCAATTAGGGAACCTTGGCCCAGCGCTGGGGGCTATAAATACCCTCTTTCACTAGAGGGTCAGGTATTCTATTCTATTCTATTCTCTAAACCTCATTCTCTGATAGCTACTGACTTAAGCATCGGAGAACCTTGCAGGTACCCCCCCCATCTTGCTCTTCAAGCCAGATATTGTGCCTTGACGATTCTCCTGATCAGGTACGATCAGTGGCGCCGTCTGTGGGAACCTTGCTCCCCCCTCTTTAACAAAGATCAAAGCATAACCTTTCACCATCGTCATGGCCAACAACAACATACCCAGTCATGATCCCTTCGTCCTGGAACAACTGATTGAAGATTTCAGCCGCGAAGTGACGAATCGCCGTCGGCAGGAACGTGCTCTTGCCGGACAGAGAAGACCGAGGCATGAGACCTCGCAGCCCCAGAGGCAACAGATCCAGCACATTCAACATGTGCACGGCCTTCAACAAGTCCAGAATGTCGAACAAACCCATCCTGAAGGACAAGTTCAGAACGGGGAAGACGGGCAGACCCGGCCCCAGACTGAACCAGAGCAGCTCCAAGTGGTGAATGAAACTGATACCCGAGACGGGCAACCCGCTTCCTCGTTCACCCATACCTCTGGCAGACGAAGAAGCCGTAGCCCAGACGAGGAGGAACAAATCAACATTCCCGAGGGCGCTGATCCAACCGCCATCCTCCTACTCAAGGAGCTGCAGAAAACCAACCGCCTCATCCGCCTACAGGGCGACCGCATCCACGACCTGGAAAGGAAGCGACGATATCGCTCCCCCCAACGGAGACGCCATCGGTCACGTTCCTATTCCTCTTCGCGGTCTCCTCCGAGGAGAAATCGCAAGCGCAATCCATCTAGGTCTCGCTCCCCCTCGAGAAGAAACCGGCGCCAGCGGTCTTATTCCCTCTCTCCACCTCGAAAGACTCGGAAGAATCATAAACCTGAAACCACTGAAGCCAAGAGTCTCTCACCAGAGCAGGAGCACCGAGGCCCCTCCAAAGCCGCGCAGAAAGTCCGCGAGCACTCTCCAAAAGACAACCGCAAAATCTCAGGCAAGACACGCACTAAATCCCAGCGGGGCAGACATTCAAACTCCCCCGAGCCTAGCGACGAAGAAGATTTCCGCAGTCCCTTGTCCGAGCAAATCCGGCGTGTTCGTCTTCCCCGGGGGATGGAAAAACCACCAGCCTTGGACCACTATGACGGGACCACCGACCCCGATGACCACATAAGAAGCATCGAAGCTGTCATGGACTACCACGTGGTACGAGGATCCATCAAATGCCGCATCTTTCCGACCACGCTAAGGAAAGGCGCGATGAACTGGTACAGGAATCTGCCCCCTAACTCCATCCACTCCTGGACTGAACTGAAGGATCTTTTCCTAAGCCACTTCACCGCGTCTCGTCGGCAACCGAAATCAGAAGCAAATCTTGAAGCGGTAATCCAAGGTACCAACGAATCTTTGAGAGACTACCTCGACAGGTTCAACAAAGAAGCTGTCCAAGTGCAGACCGAGGACTACATGAAGAGGTACCTACTCGAACGAGGGCTCCTCCCCGGAAGCGACTTCAAAAAGGCCATCAAGATTGAGGAAGTCCACTCCATGAACGCCCTCCTTCGCAAGGCTCAGGCCTTCATCGCATATGAGGAAGCAGAGGCTGCTGCCACGAGAGCTTCGCGGGGCAGCGACGCCGCTCGCAGTTCAAACTATGAGCCCTCAACTTCGAGGCGCGGGCACGAGAAAAGGAAAGACGACAGGTCTCTCGACATCAAAGAACGCCGGGGACCATCTGGTCGCTTCAATGACTACACCCCTCTGAACACCTCGCGAGAGAGGATCCTGGCCGAATGCCAGAACACCGACTTCAAGAAATCAAACATCAGGCCTCCAAAGTCGAACCCCGCAAGGCCGGGAACCGACAAATCGAAGTATTGCAAATACCATAGAAGTCACGGCCATCTGACCGAAGAATGCATCCATCTCAAAGATGCAATTGAAACACTGATCAAGGAGGGCCGCCTTTCAAAATACACACAGAAAGGGGAACCTTCCCGAAGGGACGACCACAGAAACTATGACGAGGGGAATTCACCGGACAACAGACCCTTGCAAATAGCCCTGTCCGTCACCCGACCTGAAGACTTCATACCATCGGTCGGGGTGTCTGCCACACTCAGCAAATGGGAAGAATTTCCATTCGCCATGGTCGTCTCCAACGACGGAGATCCGGGCTCCCTCACCATTAGTTCAGTGAAGAGAAAGTTTGATGAGTTGCTCAGCGCCAACACAGACCTCGGCCCTACGCTGCGAAAGTTTCGAGGAAAGTCTGAACCAATCACCTTCTACCTGGAAGAACTGCCCGGCGGAACTCCAAACGCCACGATTCCTTTGCTCGTCCGAGCCAGAATGGCAAACTTCGATGTCCGACGAGTCTTAGTCGATGAAGGCAGCTCGGTCGATATCATGTACTCTCATCTCTTCCGGACACTCCAGCTGGACGACTCGCACCTTACTCCCTATGTGGGTTCAGACCTTCAAGGTTTCAACGGAGCTACCACTAAACCATGGGGTTACGTCGAGCTGATTGTCACCTTCGGAGAAGGGGAGGCCTCTAGGCAAGTCAAACCAGATTCTTGGTGATCGACTGCAAAACCCTGTACAACTGCATCATCGGACGCCCCACTCTGGCCGAGCTGACCGCCGTACCATCCACTGTCCACCTGAAGATGAAGTTCTACACGAGAACAGGACGAGTGGCCACCATCAACGCCGATATCGAAGCAGCCAGAAGAATCTTCGACGCCTCCGTCAAAGGATTAGAACTGATCGCTCCACCGACCAGCTCCAACAAAAAGCCAAGGGCCGAAGACAAGCATCCTCGAGAAGACTAGCATCAGACAACCAACGTCAGTTCAGTCGACCTGGATGCCCGGTTTGCAGAGGAAGAACTAAAGACTGGGGAAGAGACGCGGTCGAAGTCACCTCACCCCTTCCGACCAGTTCCGGACGGAGATTTCGAGCTGGTCCCCTTGGGCGAAAACCCTGACAAAGCAGTGAAAATCGGTAAAGGGATCCCAGACCTTCCGAGGAAGCAGCTCATAGCCTGCCTCCGAGCCAATGCTGATCTGTTCGCCTGGAGCGCCGCGGAAATGCCCGGACTCGACCCCGAGGTCGCCTGCCACCACCTCTCCATCGATCCAGCCGCAAAGGCCGTAGTTCAACGTAGGCGTCGGCAGTCTCCCGAGAAAGCGGAGGCTGCCGAGAAAGCTGTAAAAGACCTCCTAGAGGCAAATTTTATTTCCGAGGCCAAGTATTCAACTTGGCTCTCAAACGTTGTACTTGTTAAGAAATCTAATGGAAAATGGAGAATGTGTGTTGATTATACTGATGTTAACCGGGCATGTCCAAAAGACGCCTATCCTTTACCAAACATTGATAGACTGGTTGACAACTCGGCCGGCTATAAACTATTGTCTTTTATGGATGCTTATTCAGGTTACAACCAGATCCCCATGGCAAGGAGCGACAAGCAGTACACGTCGTTCATGACCGAGTCGGGCAACTATTACTACAACGTAATGCCCTTCGGCCTCAAAAACGCGGGATCCACGTATCAACGGATGATGAACAAAGTGTTTCGAGGGGAGATCAGCGACACCCTCGAGGTATACATGGACGATATGATCGTCAAGTCTCGAGGGGACACCGACCACACCTCCCATCTCGAGCGCGTATTCGAGCGGGCCAGATCCTGCAAGATGCGCTTCAACCCAGAGAAATGCACTTTCGGCGTCCGAGCAGGAAAATTCCTCGGTTTCTATCTGACCGAACGGGGAATGGAAGCCAACCCGGATAAATGCCGAGCATTCTCTGAGCTCCCTACTCCTAACAATAAAAAATCCATCCAAGTATTAAACGGGATGCTCACTGCGCTATCACGTTTCGTCGCGAAATCAGCCCAGCACGCCCTCCCTTTCTTTAAACTGCTACGCAAAGAAGCAGCCTTTGAGTGGTCCGAAGAGTGCGAGCAAGCACTGGCACACCTCAAGCAAGTACTTTCCTCGCCGCCCGTCCTTTCTCGACCCGACGACAACGAGCCTCTGTACCTTTACCTGGCCGTCTCAAACGAGGCAGTCAGCGCGGCTTTGATCCGAGAAACTGTAGACGGGCAAAAACCTGTGTATTTTACCAGCAAAGCCCTACAGGGACCCGAGGTACGATACCAACAGATCGAGAAAGTCGCCATGGCCCTAGTAATAGCGGCCAGGAGGCTACGATACTACTTCCTCGCCCACACAATCTTCGTTCGGACGGATCAACCCATCAAACAACTCCTCAGCCGACCAGACATGGCCGGCAGAATGTTAAGATGGTCCCTCGAGCTTTCGGAATTCGACGTACAGTATGAAAGCAGGAAAGCATTAAAAGCTCAGGCGCTAGCGGACTTCGTAGCCGAGATGACCTCTATCGCCGACTCGCCTGACACAACTAAAGACAAGTGGACCATCTACGTAGATGGCGCGTCGAGCAGCTCGGGCAGCGGGGCAGGCATTATCTTGGAAAACAACGAAGGTCTTATCATAGAAGTATCTTTAGTCCTCTCCTTCAACACGTCGAACAACCAGGCCGAATATGAAGCCCTCCTCGCGGGACTGAGACTCGCCGAGGACATAGGGGCACGAGAGGTCAAGATCTACACTGATTCCCAACTCGTCGCATCTCATATCAGCGGCGAATACCAGGCCCAAAACGACGTACTCGCCGAATATCTCGCGCTCGTCAGAGATAAGATGAAAAAATTCGCCAAAGCAGAAGTCGAGCATATCCCCCGAGAACACAACTCGCGCGCCGACATACTGTCCAAACTTGCGAGCACGAGAAAGAAAGGGGGAAACCAATCGGTTATCCAAGAAATTCTGCCCAGGCCAAATGTAGGCGAAAACGCGCGAGTTCTACAGATATTCGCCATCGGGGACGACCAATGCTGGATGACCCCAGTGTACAACTTCCTCACAAAAGACGAGCTCCCCGCCGATGCGAGAGAAGCCTCAACAATTAAGAGACGAGCGTGCTCATACACTATCCTCGAAAACAAGCTGTACCGACGAGGTTTCTCCATCCCCCTCCTTAAATGCATCGATGCCTCGCAAGCACTAGAGGTACTCCAGGAGCTCCATGATGGAATCAACGGCCAGCACCTCGGTGGGCGATCACTAGCTAGGAAAGCCCTCAGAGCCGGCTATTACTGGCCGACCATGCAGCAGGACGCCAAAGAGTGTCAAGAAATGCGACAAATGCCAGCGTCACGCCGACATGCACCTGGCACCACCAAACGAGCTCAAATCTCTCTCATCACCTTGGCCTTTCTCTACATGGGGAATGGACCTCCTCGGACCTTTCCCGGTCGGATCCTACCAAAACAAATACCTGGTGGTCGCTGTAGATTACTTCACAAAATGGATAGAAGCTGAAGCGCTCGCTAAAATCACATCCCAAAACGTACTCCGATTTTACAAGAGGAACATACTCGCTCGATTCGGAGTACCACAGGCGATAATAACCGACAACGGCACCCAGTTCACGGACAGAAAATTCCAGGAATTCGTGGCCAAACTCGGGACAAAGCAACACTTCACTTCGGTCGAGCACCCCCAAACCAACGGACAGGCTGAAGCCGCCAACCGGGTCATTCTCCGTGGATTGAAGAGAAGGCTGGGCGAAGCGAAAAAAGCTTGGGTCGAAGAGCTACACAGCGTCCTCTGGGCATACAGGACGACCCCACATTCAACCACGGGCGAAACCCCATTCAGGCTAACCTACGGCACCGAAGCCGTGATCCCCGTGGAGATCCGAGAACCGTCTCGTCGGACTGAGTCACCTCTCGAGGAAGAACTCAACGACGAAGCTATGAGAGAAGAGCTCGACATGGTCGAGGAGATCCGAACAGGATCCTCCCTGCGAGAAGCGAAATTGAAACAACAAATAGCGTTAAGACATGACACCAAAGTTATCAAGCGCTCCTTCGAAGTCGGAGACTTAGTGCTCCGTAGGAACATGAAAGATTCACGCGAAGGCAAACTAGCCCCAAACTGGGAAGGCCCGTACCGAGTTTACGACAGAACCGAAAACGGTGCGTATTACCTCGAGAACCTACTCGGTGAAAAACTCGCTCGACCTTGGAACGCTGAAAAACTCAGACGCTACTACAGTTAGAAACAACCTAACGCTACTCGGCCGCTCGTAACGAACACGAGGAAAGCTGGGCAAGGACTCGCGCCATGGTACAAGCGCGTATGCTCCACGACAGCTTCAGTCGGATAACCCTACCAAGAGGCAAAGCCGACTACGCGGCGGGCCTTACACACAGACCCTCCGCGGAAGTACCTGCACGGCAGAACCCCAGCTCGCGATGGGATCGTTCACGCCGCGAGCACCTGGCCCCGACCGCGGCCTCGAGCTCGCTTATAGCGCACACCTGCTCTGCGCACCCGGACCGTTCCCCACACGCCCGGGCCATAAACCTCGGTCGAGCACAAACATAATTCGAGCATAAACATCAAAACATATCCAACGATAAAAAATCAGATAAACACAAATAAATGTTGAAGCATAAAATACTGAATGGTATTAAAATCCGACCAACCTGGCCGGGAAATCCAAATATTACAAACATTATCCGGGCATTGCCCCATTAAAAACATTGGCACGCAGGCCACAAAACATTGGCACGCAGGCCACAAAACTGGCACACAGGCCACAACCAAAGTTAAACAGGTCAAACATCACCATCCTCATCCTCGGCACCGTTGTCCTCACCCGGGGACTCTTGCTCGTCTTCCCAGTCCTCGAACTCCGGGTTTGCTTCAACTCGCCCGTCCACGACCTTATGATAGGGACCAATGCCCTTCGTCACCAGGCGCGGATTGAGGACTTTCAGCTGATCCACTGCAGCTTTGAAACCGACCCCCAAGGTAGCAACACAGTCAACCTCCAACTCCCTCACCTTGCCCAAAAGCTGAGAACGCGTCACCAAGGCTTTCTCGTCTTCATCCTCCTCGGCAGCAGGGAGATGAGCCCTCTCCAACTCAACAATTCGCTCGCGGAGCCTTTTTCCCTCGGCCTCCAACTCCGCGACCTTATTCTGCTCTTTGACGAGGTCCTCCACTATGCCGCTCTGGACCTCATACTTGTCCTTGTACTGTTCGAACTCGTGCTCTAACTCATCATATTTAGTCTGGAGAGCATCGTAGTCCCTCTGAGGACAGACATTTTGAGCATTGAGAGCCAAGGCCAAGGCGGCCACCCTCATCATCCCTTCGAGGTCCTCGGACAGGTCCTTGTCTCGAGCCACCCGGTCCCGCGTGACAATGTGCCTCACCTCCTCGTGCTCGAGGAGCACATTCTTCTTTGAGAAGATTCCCCTGTGCAGAGTACAAGAGGGCAGCACTATATCTTCATCGGAGGGGTTGTCAATGATAAGAGGACGAAGCTCCGCGGTCCCTTCATTCTTTTGCTTCTTTCCGGCTGGAGAACCACACGAGGTCGTCCCGACTGACGAAGGGGAGCCACTGTCAGGGACACCCGCGGCAGCCGCCTTAACCTCCTCGACCCGCGATCGTTTCCCAGACACTTTGGCGGCCCCCTTGTTCTTGGCCCGCATCTTCGTAACTTTGTCGTGCAAGTCGGCCATTTTTCCTGCAAAATAAAGAGTTAGAACCAAAAAGGTGTTGTTTGAACAAATAATAGTTATCTCACCTAACAAAATCATAGCGTCCCCGTAACTTCCGCACTCGAGGACAACTTTGGTGTTGTTGTGCCGAGGCTCCAGCATAGGGCCTCCATCTTCCTCGAATAGGGGATCCCCGTTGGGATATGTACATATTGCCGGTCTAAACCCGTCCACAAAAGAAGCGAGCCGCTGATACCCCCCTGTATCGCGCTCATTGAGATCCTCGTCCCGGAAGATGTAATAGTCGGTCCCACGCTCGAAATGGTCAGGTTGCCACTCTAACAGGAACCGGGCAGCTGGGCCCACTCTCCTCACCCCATCCTCAATATACTCGCGCTCCTCGAACAAATGATTCTCGGCATCAGGAGTGAGCGGCTTAATTATAAAATACCGACTCTTAAAATGCTTGACAGAGTCCTGGTAAATGGCGAACAACTTCTTCGGCTGCTTAAACGACACCCAACTCCACTTGCCGTCCGGATCATGCAACCTCTGCAAATGAAAAACTCTGAAGAAAAGGGGCAGAGTCGCTTCGACCTCCAAGTACCCGCATACGATCTCAAAGGCCCTTAAGAACGCTAAAGCGTTGGGATGAAGCTGAGACGGGCAGAGGCGCAACCAACTGAAGACACTCCGTTGCAAATGAGTGAAGGGGAGACGGAGACCAGCCTCCTTAAAGACGAACTCATACATTGCGAAACGGGGGCCGGGAAATTGCGAGCAGATCCTCTGGTGAGATTTGGGCACAAAGGCGCCCCAAGAAGGCTCCTCGTCTTGGTCAAGGTCCTCGATGACGTTAAAGGCTTCCTTGGGACGACTCGTGAAGCGCGATGCAATCATCCTCGGAGCAACGACCACCCATTCTTCAAGTGCCCTAGGGGAGGTCTCGACGACGGGAGCGTCCTCTTGCGAGCCAACAGCTTCGTCCCCATCTGAAATGTCGAAGACGACATCATCCTTGTTCTCATCGGCCATTTACCTGAAAAGCAGAGGAAACCGTGAATTCGACTGGTCAAATCCACCCTTCCACCGCAAGTCAAGTGAAAGGGCGAGGAATAGGGACGAGGAAAATTCCCCCAATCGTCGAATGGCCGACGAGCTAAAGCGCCCAACATAGTCGTCACACGCGGCGGAGGTCGGCGAACTCGTCCCTCACCGAGACATGCAACCTCCGCTGCTCGTTGCCTTCATACTACTCCCTAGTAATCCTAAAAGCTGGACGTCTCATTCAAACGTTCTAGCTCCGTTCACTCAAAACTCACTCGGCAAACGCATGGGAGAAACGATCATCTTCTAAGTTTCCTCGGCTAATTCATAAACCTTGCTCGTCACACTCATCAATCGCGCCCTCCACACTCAAAACTAATACATAAAACTTAAATAAAAATATGAAGGAGACGAGGAACTTACTTGAAGAAAGCGAAGAAGATATGAACGAGACGAGGAGGAGAGCAGTGAGGGAATCTTGAAGGCTTGGAAAATGTTAAGTGTCAAATGAGTGACCTCCTCACTCCTTATATAGGGAAAGAAGGCCAAAGGGTGTCATGATGGCCTAGGCAGCCTAGGAGACGCCATCATTGCCTACACCCCAAAGACGGCTCCCTCCACGAAAGGCTGCCACGCGTCCCAAGGGTCTTGGGAACTCCAAAAGACGCCGTTTAATTCCATCCCTAAAAACGGCGCAGTAATGATTACAGCCTGTACAGCTGACACCTGTCAATCACGCTGACAAGTGACAACCAAAGACAACGGCCGACCAAAGTCCTCGAATAGCCCAAGATTCAGAATCGTTACCCGTGCTCGGCTAAACCTCCTCGTTAAAGTCACCACCCTCATAAGGCTAATGACTTGGGGGGCTCCTGTTCTGGACTGGGCCGAGCAGGCCCAGCCCTTGTTATCAGCCGAGCAGGCCCAATTCCCTTGGGCCCAATTACTGGGCAACCGATAAAGGCTGCCCTTCGCGAAGATTCTGGCCGAGCAGGCCCAAATCCTTGGGCCCACTCACTGGACAACCGTCAAGAGTTATCCATGCAAGAAGACCACGCGTCACGTCTCAGCGAAGGATTCAGTCAACCATCTCCGAACCCTACGCTATGTGCATCCAGAACGTGAGTCTCCTGCTGACTCAGCCCTAGCACGGGACGTTCTGGCAGTTCCCTAGCACGTGGGCCTCCAATTGGATCTGACCCAATTAGGGAACCTTGGCCCAGCGCTGGGGGCTATAAATACCCTCTTTCACTAGAGGGTCAGGTATTCTATTCTATTCTCTAAACCTCATTCTCTGATAGCTACTGACTTAAGCATCGGAGAACCTTGCAGGTACCCCCCCCATCTTGCTCTTCAAGCCAGATATTGTGCCTTGACGATTCTCCTGATCAGGTACGATCATATATATTTTGTCTTAATTGCAACTTTAGTCCCCCTATTTTGTCTTTTTCTTGATTTTGATCCCTCTATTTTAAAAATCACTATTTATAAATATATATATATATATATATATATATATATATTATGGAAAATTAGAAAAAATGTAGGCTTAATTGCAACTTTAGTCCCCCTATTTTGTCTTTTTCTTGATTTTGATCCCTCTATTTTAAAAATCACTATTTTAGTCCCCTTTTTAAGTTTTCTGTGCAATTTTCGTCCCCCTATTTTACGTTTTTCTGCAAAATTAGTCCCTATTCCTGTCTCTCTTTCAATAGGGGGACCAAAATCGTGGTTTTAAAAATGGGGGGACTAAAATCAAGAAAAAGACAAAATAGGGGGACCAAAGTGACAATTAAGCCAAAAAAATGTATTTTATATATTTTGTTGCGGTTTCGGGTTTGGGTGAAAAAACCCGAACTCAACGGATGTGGGCGTGAGTGTTATTTTGCCACCCGAACAACATTTGGGTTTAGGTCCGGGTATCGATTTCGGGTTTGGATAGTGTGAAACCCGCACCCGACCCGTTGTCATGCCTATCAATAAGTGAGATGTTACACGTTCACATTTGCACTTGATATTCTTGAACAACTATTAATTGAGCTGATTTAAGGTGATTATACAATAAATAATTTTAGTGGTCTTAAATTAATTTTGACGTATTTGATGCATCGATTACAATTTTTATAATTGATTTTATTTAAAACTAAAATTTATAAATTTGCATATAAATAATGTTATATAACATTATGTTAAAACTTATTTTTTAATTTATCTTTTCATAAATATAAAGTCGTGCTTTGTGTGGAAGCTTCTCCATAACAAGGTGTTCACGGATGAGCAATGGAAACACCGTAACTTTGCTTTTTTGTCTCGGTGTGATTTTTGTAAAGAGGTTGAATAAATATCTCGTCATTTGTTTTTTGATTGTAAAGTTGCTGCTCAACTTTGGCATTGGTTAGGCGAAAAATTGAAGTTCCAGGGCCCTTTTCTTGGCTGGTCAGAAGCGGAAAAACTTTTTAATAAAAGTGGTTCAGGCCAGTGCAAGATCACGAACATTGTTGCAGTTTTTTTTTGTTTTCAATGCCATCAGGTCAGTCCGTAACAAGGTCAGATTTCAAAATATTTGTTTCAGTATTACTTCTTCCACTTCTTCTATTTTGGAGGCTGTTGCTCTTGCTGCTAGTATCACGAATGCATCTTTTTTGGATATGTAGGAGTTTGAGACCCTTAAAAATAATTGTGATGGTGCTGCTGTTTCTTCTTCTGATCTTTCTACGTGTGGAGGGATTGCGAGAAATGGTGATGGAGGTTTTATGGGAGTTTTGCTGTTGGTTTGGGTATGTCCAATTCTCTCATTGACGAGAAAAATTGACACAATATTTGATTGGAATTTGATTCGATGGCGATGGTAAAGGCGTTTAAGTCTCTTTTTTTGGTTGCCTTGGCATATTAAAAATAAATAAGTGAATTGTATGAATATAGTCACTAATTGAAATTTTATAGTCTCTCGTATTTTTAAGGAGGGTAAGAGTTGTCCGCACTTGCTAACATAAATCTTAATCTTATTTATTCATCTTATTTATATTCCATCCTTGCTTGTTCAAGGACATATTTTGTAAAGAATACATTAGATTTTTTTATTTTTTAGGTCTATTTCTTCGTGGCAGGATCTTGGTGGCTGTCCCCTCTACCCTTTTTAACCATTTTCTTTTATTTATTTATCAATCATTATTAAAAAAAAGTTTAAATATAAATTATTTAAATTTAAATATCTTTTAGTTATAACAATTTTAGAGAATTCATTTAAAATTAATTTTTATCACCAAAAAATTAAACACACATTTAAATATAAATTATCTTTCACTTAACTCTAGATTTAAATTCATTGATTTTTTTTATATTTTGTGATCATTTAATCAATTTACAAGCTACTCACAAATGGATCAACCAATCATTAGTTAGTTTAGTAGTGATTGACGCTTAACTTGGTAGAGAGGATTATAGTTAGATTCCCTCTATTAGGATTAGAAGGGAGCTAAAATCACTTGATGTCAAAACTGACCCTCGAACCAGACTAAACAAGTGGTTATAAAAAAAAATATTCCTAGCGAAGGTTATTATGTATGATGTTGATGATTTTTCTTGATCCATGGTATCTTTTTTCTTCATCATGTCTTACTTCTTATTTTGTGATCTCCTTCAGAGTCGAACCGGTTTCGTGACGTCATACCGGCCGAACCGGCATTGTTCAACTGCACATCCTATCTGAAAACTGAACCGAATTATTCATGTGTTCGGCTGACGGGTCGGACCATCCGGTCCGGTTTATTCCAAAACACTGCGTGTATCAACTTGAGCGCTTCATCAGTGACCAACCACCAAGGTTTCTCTAGTGCGTGATTTAAAATCCGTTAAGAAGATTTTACTTGCTCTCGCACCATCTCTTTCTCGGTAACTTGGGGTTATTTATTTATTTATTTAGTTATAATTCTTCTTCATCTCCCTCCAATTTATTTTATAATTTTCTGATTCTTGCGCAACAGAACATAACATCGCAATTTTTGCTTAGTTCGTTTCGGCGATTCACGGAATCGAAATTTGTTGATTCATCGATCATGTTGGCCAAGAGATTAAGCTCCTTCCTTAAACTCTCCCCTAAACCTAACATTTCCAGGTAAGCTATATTTTGCTTCTAGTAAATTCTTGATATTCAAAGCTTGCGATATTTTTTTCAGTTTTGTGAATATATTAGAGGTGAATTTACATGTATGTTCTTCAAGATTGCAAAATGTTAGGATTGCGTAGAGTTGAAAATAATTACAAAATTATTGGATGAAATTGAGTGGAATATGTTCAATTTGTAGTTCTGGAACTTATTTGTTTCAATTTGCTAGGGTTTGCGTGTTGAAGCTTTGAGCCATTATGTGAATAATTAGTGATTCAGAATTTAACGCAGTTCTCAATTTAAAATAGGTGAAAAATGTATTTGATGTAGTTCTGTTAAATAGCGGCGGCACAACACTACATCATTGTAGAATTTGAAAAATCAATTTTGTTCCACGATACGCCGTAGCACCGTTGCATAACAAAATTTAATCAAACCCCTATTTTCTGCAATTTCATGTAACCTTTTGAATTTTTAAAAAATCTTTTCATGAAATATTCTACGAAAATCGGACAAGCATAGTTATGAATCCCGGATTTCAGTGAAGTGACTGACCCCAAACAACAAAGGATTTGTTTAATAATTTGCTGAGAGTTAGACATCAAACAACAGAGAACAGGCATGTTCATGAAGTTTGAGAGTGGTGAGCTTGTAAGAAATCACCAAAGTTGGCTGTACAAGATGCTGGTGTGCATTGGGTCCTTTGGTGGAAGTGAAAGAGGTCACAGTTTGTGGCCATTGTCCTAGAAAATAAACCTGATATTACTTCTAGAAGGGAAGATGAGGAAAATACCAATTGAGAATAGGTTTGACAACTCACAAAAGGGTAAACATAAACTTTTCCCCATATGAAAAACGGCAACCATAATTTTCCATGATAGTAGCTTTGATTGCTGTTTTTGAAAAATGCATTGCTATGGAAGTTTTGGGCCACTGCACACAAGTTCACTGCTATACCTATATAGAAGATTATTACATTCGTGGTAGCTATAACCTATGCAAGAGTATTTCATTCTAGTATTTCACTTTTAACTTCAAAATGTCAAGCTTCACAGCTCAATAAGATGATCAGATTCTGTGATTCTAGTTAGGAAAGTTATCATTTACATTAATCAGGGTAAATTGACTGATTGATGATTTAGTAAGTTGAGTCCTAACACAAAAGAGCTAAAATACTTATTCTTCAAGTTCAGCTGAAAATGTTCAGAAATGAAAAACATAAAAGTACTGTTTACCATTACTTGTTGAAATTGAAATCATAATATGAATGGTCCATGATTGTAACTACCAACTTTAACTAATTTGCAGTACCGTGAAGGATGCAGATGAAAAACAGGGTAAATATTTTGCCCGTAAAGCAGTGTCGTTTGTTTTGATTACTATTACAGGCGGTGTTGCTCTGAGTGCTCTTGACGACCTTTCTATCTATCATGGTTGTAGCAGGTAAATATCAAGTTTTATGTGTTATTCTTACTTTAATCTCACAGGAATACATTTGGCATGCATGAAAAACTTTAAAAACTATGTCTTAGCTTTTGACATTATGTGATTTAGACTTTAGAATAATAAGAAGCCCTAAATAGGCCTTACAATTTTATGTACATTGTCCACGGTATTTCCAATCCCATAAGTTCTTCAAGAGTGCCAAACTTTTTGGTTAGAACTGAAAGTTGAACTTCCTCTTATCTCCTTCTACATAACAATATCTAATAGTAATGATGGTTATATCTAGAGCAAAATAAATTTGATAGGTAAGTTCAGCATCCAAGCTTGTACTTATCTTTCGTTTCAACATTACATAATACAGTAGCTTTTTAATTTTCACCCAATAGAGAAAAAAAAAGCAGTGCATGCTGATCAGATCTGGATTCTGGAAGACTAAGAACAATTCTAAAATTTGTTTTCATTTTCTTCTTTCACTAATAATTACAAGAATATCACTTGGCTTTCACTTTGTTTCTGTTCTCAATGATTTGTGTAAGAAATTGTAACATTCCTTTCGTTTTCCAAAACTTTAAAAGTAGGAAATAAGGGGAAAACAATGTGGCATCTTTGTAATCAGTGAAAACATAAAAGAAAATAGGAAACATTTGCTGGTACTAAAGGGGCTTTAAGACATTTCTTCTAGTCATTTTATACAAACTTCCAGTATTACAGTTATAGCATCCTTGTAATTTGTCGTCTATTATAATAACCCCTAGGTGGCCTTGGTATATCGCGATTTTAAACTCTTTGTCGTCATCCCTCCAATTGAATATTATTTACTATTTCTATCTGCTTTCATCTTTTTCTAAGTAGATATTGGATAGTAAGCATCTCGAAGATGAAAACTTTTCTGAAACCCTATTACCAATACTTATAAAAAAGGAGCTTCTCCACTACTGCTCTTTATATTTCAAAATTGAAAATTTGTTCCCCATGGCAGCTCCTAAAATTATAACCCGTGTAATCTGCAGCAAGGCCATGGAGGATGTAAGCAAGAACCAGGCAATAATAGATGCTATTGGAGAACCAATTGTTAAAGGTTCTTGGTACAATGCATCTCTTGCAGTGGCTCATAAGAGGCAATCTGTATCTTGCTCATTTCCCGTTTCTGGACCACTAGGCTCAGGTGTCTTACAGCTGAAGGCAGTCCGCAATGGAGGTTAGCAATTTGACTATTCATTTTAACAATTTGAATGCCAACTACTTGTCTATAATTAACTAATTATTACTACCATGGTGCTAAATGAATCTGGTTGCTTGCTTTGACGTTATTGTTGAGGTTAGGCCAGTTTTATAGTAGCTAATAACATTGATTATTGCTCTGGCTTCTTTGTAACAGATGACTCTTGGTCTTCTTTTTTTCTTCATCGTGATTGGGAAATTTTAGTCATGGACGCTCTCCTCCATGTACCTGGGAACGAGGAGAAGCATCAGACATTACGGATGAATCTCTCACCCAAGTTGTCTCCTTCTATTGCTTGCACCGACTGTGTCGCTTGTCCATCCGATAGATCAGAGGCGAAGTTGAGTTCCAATCAACAATAGTAAGCTTAGGTGGCTATCTATATTTCGACTATAAACACTTGTTTCTGGTTTTAAACCTTTTACATGAGGCAAAACAATAGAATTATAATAGTAAGCTTAAGTGGAAATCTTTCTTTCAACTATAAACAATCTTTTTTCTTCTGGTTTTTAACCTTTTACATGAGGTATTGTTTATTTGGAAAGGGATACATTTTAATGTTTCTTATGGTGTAATATGTCAATATCATTCATCATTGAAAATAAATGTTGGCTTGAGGGTTGTAATTTCCCCTTATTCTGCAGTATCT
Source organism: Vicia villosa (assembly GCF_029867415.1). NCBI lineage: Eukaryota > Viridiplantae > Streptophyta > Magnoliopsida > Fabales > Fabaceae > Vicia > Vicia villosa. The sequence continues at coordinate 682,048 of NW_026705350.1, forward strand.
TTTCTTTTTATTGGTAGCTGTTTTTTTAAGACTCACATCTGTACTTTTGTTTTCTATTTTAATTTAGAGAAGAACACTGTTGAGTTGATTTCATTTTGTTTGAAATATCATAATTAGAATTTTTTATCCGCATACTAGTAAACTTGTTTCTATTGTATATTGTTGGTGAATGTTTGCATTATTTGTACACTAAGCATAAAAAAAGAAAATAAATTTGTTGTACAGGAAATAATGATTAAATCATAATAATAAAAAATTAGAGTATTTTAACTCTTAAACAAACAAGGGTTTTACTAGCTAGTATTCCAAAAATATTGGTTAAAGAATCTATAAAAGTAAATTATATTTTGAATACAATTGGTTACCCCATACAATTTTTTACTTTTGTCACATTTGCAAATATGGATTCTCTTGCACTATGAGTTCTTCAGGATGAGAAGTTCTGACTGCTGTTGCTCCCTAAATAAAAATCAAGACTACTTAGAATTTTGTTTCAATGTTAGAGAGAAAGCATCCAACAAATGAATTGCGCTACATTCAACAAGACATATTAAGTATATGACAATTTACTCCACGATTCAACTTATAAGTTGAGCTAACCTAATTCATCATGAACCAAAAATATTAAATGCAAACACATCTTGATCCAAAAATGTTTCAATTTTAGTCAATTTCTATACTTTGAAATTCGGAGTAGAGCGGGAGAGAGGAGGTAGCCATATATTATCAATAGATAAACATAACATTTTTTATAGGGTCGGTAAACTTTAGAAATAGTGAATAAATAGCAAAGAACTATACAATTGCTTGATCCACCACCCAGGTGAGGATTTAATTGTTGCAAATTTCACAAATTATTGGTCCACTGCAACACTAAATATACACATCATAGAATAAGGTCATAATATCGATGTTTTCAGTTTTCAAATTTAGTTGTAATTCTACTTCAAGTTTAAAATCAGAAATGAATGAAATCTATGAAACACAAACAAAACATCGACACGTCATAAAGTAGTAATAATTTGAGGAAATAAATAAATTGAATGTAAACAATGTCGTGTCGGACACCAAACACACCTTCAATATAAAGTATCAGTAAGATATGACAAGCAATATGAAATAGCACCATAGTTACTATATTGGAAAATATAACATACAAAATAAAGTCTTGTATGGACCTCATGATATATTTGGATAGTTTTGTGGATCATCTACAGAAGGAGGTGGAGAAACATCATTCAGAGAACATAAATAGACCAGTCACACAAAACTATGTGTCTATCACAGAAATCTGGAGAAACTGCTTCAGCCATATCAGTAACAAAATTATGGCAAAAATAAAATAAAATGCATTGCATGTAATCAAACCTCCAGAGAAATTTCCTATGCAAAAACCAAACAAAATAATGAAGCTATGCATAACACAGTAAAATTAGTAACACTTCAATTTAGCTTGTTCTTCATTGCCACCACTTCACCTTGCTAACATAGAGATAACAGTCGGAAGTTGAAAGGGCACTTCTGCATTGATACGCACCAGTGACGTCGCCCGTGATTGTAAACATTTCAAGATGCTATAATGGCTTGAGCAATTTAGACAATTTCCTTTCAACCACCATCGATGGAGTTTTTATTTGAACTTAAACAACTTGTACTCACATGCTCAGAAAGTGAGTACAAGCTCCACTGAGTTGGGAATAAAGGATTCAACACTATCTGAAAGCCACTTCCCAGTTTGATAAACTCAAACATTTGTTAATACTTTCAAGGCCAGTATTCCAAATAAATGGTTCCTCCACAATTCTAACAGAGAAAAATGACGCATTAATTTTAACTTTCAGAAATAAATGTTTTAGTGACCGATTATGTTAAGTGAATCAACTCCAAATTAGGGACTGAATCCGTTGAAAAAATTAGAGAGGAAGAGCAAAGAAGTAAGTCTTTCAGAGGATGAAGTAAACACTAAGGGAGAGCTCTCTCCCAAAATTCATGAATTATCAAAATAAATTGCAGCATTCAATGGAAAAGATCCAAAGTAAGAAGGATAAAGGATGAGGATACCAACTCAAAGTACTTATACAGATGCATCGACAAAAGAAGAAAGGATAATAAAATGATGCATCGACAAAAGAAGAAAGGATAATAAAATTCTAGGTTAGGAATCAATTGAAAAAAGACTGAATGAAATGGTAGAGACTAAAGAGGCCATTTAAGAGCATTTTTGAAATCAGTATTCAGCTAAGGGAGTGAGATTAATACCAGTTGAATTGAACTTTAAAAGGATTGTTGGTGAAAAAATTGAAGGGTTGACTAGAGAGTTTTCAAAAGAGGAAATTTGTAAAGCGGTTTGGGAATTCGACGAGTCTAAAAGTCCAGGTCCTGACGGGGTAAATTTTGGATTTGTGAAAGAATTTTGAGAAGAAATTAAACATGTTCTTTTGAGGATGATGCTTGAATTCCATGCAGACAGTAGAATAGTCAAATGTGCAAATTGTTCATTTATAGTGTTGATTCAAAAAAGAAAAATCCAACGGAAATTGCAGAGTACTATCCCATATCTTTAATAGGAAGTATTTAAGTAATATCAAAGGTTTTGGCAAATAGAATGAAGTAAGTGATCAGCTCGGTCATATCAGAAACGCAATCAGAATTCGTTAGAAGAAGAAAAATTCTATATCGGATCCTTGTTGCAAATAAAATTGTGGATGAAGTGAAGAAAATAAAAAAGATGCTATATTGTTTAAAGTGGACTTTGAGTAGACCTACGATTTTGGTGGCTTGGACCTTTCTGGATCTCATGACGATAAATATGGGGTTTCCTGATAAATGGAGGAGATAAATATCAGAACGCCTTAGATCGGCATTAGTGTCAATGTTGGTGAAGGGTAGACCCACTAAGAAATTCCAAATGAGTCACACATTAAGACAATGATATCATTTGTGTCGTTCTTCTTCCTTATAGTGGAAGAAGGTTTTAACATGCTAATGAAAAGAACACTGGACCTAAGGAAATTCAAAGGATTTAAATTCGTCAACAGGGAAGAAAGATTCACTCACCTCCAGTATGTTGATGACACACTCATCATTGGTGAGAAAAGGTGGTCTAATATAGTAGTATATTGCATGCCTAGGTTTTTTGTTTATATAGTAGTTTATCCTTTATTGTATTGATAGTGATTTATTGCTTAAGATTAGGTTTTGTTGAAATTTAGACATAATCGAGATTTAGTGGTGATTAAAATTTGAGAAATTTACATTAATAGATATTTTACGAGCTTTCTTCCTTTGATTCTACGTATCTCGCTCTTTGAGGGTTAGAATTTGGTTTAATGCTTGTAGTTCTTCAATAAACACTTCCTTTTTTACTAGTTCAATGAACTAGTAAAAAATGAAGTGTTGGTTGAAGAACTAAAAGCATTGAACCAAATTCTAACCCTAAAAAATAGGGATGCGTAGAATGGAAGGAAAAAAGCTTAAAAAAACAGTGGTTAGTGTAACTTGTTCTTCTAATATAATTCTATTTGTCATATTATTAATTTCTAAATCAGATTGAAAGATTATATGTTTAGTGAGCAGTTGGAGGAATAAGCATTCCACGATTGGAAGGTAAAACCGTGATGAAAAGTTGTACGCTAAATCTTTCACAATGGTTGGAACATACAACCATGGTGAAATGTTGATAAATCTCTCAACTTGAAGGCGCTGGGTATTGATCCCCTAACCTACACCTTTTACTACGGTTGGTTTCTACAACCGTAGTGATATGTTACACGCTATTGTGATTTTACCACGACTACCAACCCCATCCTGTGTTAGTAAAGAGTGCACATACTACCACACATTTCGTTAGCACGTGCCAACATCTGTAGTGGAATTCTTCATCCAATCATAGTGAAAAGTACTTGTTGTAGTAGTGTCTATAAGATTGAAGATAATACTGAAATATCTAACAAAGCCTTAATTTGTGAAAGCTCACCCTAATTTATCTGAGTGAACAATGTAAAAGCACCCTAATTTATCTGAGTGAACAATGTAAAAGCATATGGGCCTTTTCATATGTTATATGGCTAAACTCACTCTCTCTCTCTCTCTCTCTCTCTCTCTCACACACACAAAAAAAAAAGAAAAAAAAAACCTTTTTAAACTTATTTTAATCAAGAAAATATTTCTAAATCTGTCTTGAAGTCGTTCCAGATGATTTTTTTTATCCTGGCCAAAAAAGTTCTCGGCAATTTTTATTTTTGCCAATCAATTAACTCCTTATCGCAGACATTAATGAGTACAAATTGAAGTAAGTTATTATCTAATTCATCATTTTAAAATTGTTTTTATCAAATTTAATCTTATTCAAAGTTATTTTAGCTCCTAAGAATACAATTGATGATGCCATTAATGATTATATGTTGGATTTAATACCTGGAGAAAAAAAACTTATTTGAGTTATGATTCACTAAGGAACGCCAAGTCAGACCTTAATATGCTATATGATGTGCACAATCCTGGATTTCTAAATATGATTGTTTATTCTGAACTTTCAAATCACAAGTTGAGATTAAAGGTTGGAGTACTAGTAATGCTATTGAGAAATATTGATCAGTCTTTAGGGTTGTGCAATGACACTTGGTTGATAATTACAATATTGGTCCGCTAACAATATTAGTCAGAAGGTTTTTATGCCAAGATTATCGTTGACTCCTACTAATAAAAGAATTCCTTTTAAATTATAACGTCGATAATTTCCATTAATGGTTTCATTTGCAATGACAATCAACAAGAATCAAGGTCAATCACTTAAATCCGTTGGAGTGTACCTATCCCAGTCAATTTTTTTTCATGGGCAACTATATGTGGCACTATCCAGAGTTACTTCAAAGGGATTAAAGATATTGCTGTTCGATGACGAAGGTCAAGATACAACTAAAACGTAAATATTGTTTACAAAAAGTCTTTTGTAATATTCAATATTTATTTGTTTACTTACTTATAACAACTATGTGACTTGAAATATTTTGCTTTATGTAAATTAAATTTTATATTAAATTATATTGTGATATATATTTGTTTTTCATACATTATATTCATTTATATGGGAAATGCTTAATATCACGAATGATATTTCACGAAAAATTCACGAATGGCAATAATTAAATCTATAACCTTCGTTTTTAGTTAAAATTTTCACATTGCATTAGTAGCACATTCTCATATAATTCTGTAACTTTTTGAGATTAGTAAAATGATGATGTCAAGTTTACTATGCTATACATGTAGTCTGGTATGATATGGCCTATGGTTAACTAGCCTTTATCTATTTATTTTAATAAAAAAAACTTCAAATGTTTTTTGAAATTAAATGTTAGTATATACATTCTACTTTTTAATGATAATTAAACAAGATATATACTATAGGAGAATTAGGTTCGTGACATTGAATTTCGTTATATATAGCATTGCTGCATTTATATATACAATTGGTTAATGGTTAGTTTTTCAAAATTTAAAAATGTTAAAGATTATATTAAAACATTCCCCACTAACCAATATCTCACTAACCAATACGTAAGAACTAAAAATATATAAAATTTAATTAAAAATAAAACAAATGAGAATTTAGGGGTGCAAACTGGTGTGGCACGTGGGTTAGAGATTTAAAAAAGGTAAATTCTTTGGTACCCATGAATTCAAGTTGGGTACCGGTACCTTTAGTGTAAATTATTATTAAATGTTAATTTATTTTAAAATAAATAAAAATAAATAAGTGACATGGCATGAAATTATAACATTTGATTGGTTGAGGGTACCGGTACCCATCTAAACTCAAGGGTACCGGAGTGTTCACCATTAAAAAAATCGGTTATTCCATTAAAAGAAAAATTAATGGCCGCGGTACTCCGTTTTAACCTAAAATTTTTACTCATTAAATTAGTGAGTTGCCACCCCTATTTTTTTCACAAATCACACTTGTTCATCAACATGAAGAAGAAGAGAACTTTTGTCAAATTTTCACAACAATCGCTTTCTTCTACAAATTCAATTATAATTGCAGAACGTGAGTTTTACTTACCAGATGACTGCTGGGAGCATGTCTTCTCATTCCTCATCAATCCAGTCGATGAAACCGAAGACAAAAACAAACTCTGCTTCAAATCCTCCCTATCTCTCGTCTCTAAACAATTTCTCTCCATCACTAACCGTCTCATATTCTCTCTCAGAATTTATTATCCACAACTTTGCATTCTCCCTCGTTTCTTTCATAGATTCTCCAACCTTCATTCTCTTGACCTCTGGTTCGCCTCCTCGCATGACCTCGACGACAATGCAGCCATTGCTTTGGCTCTCCGTGACAGACCAACATTGAAATCGTTATCTATTTTCGGAATTGAACTCAAGGATGCAAACTGCGTTTCTTCACATTACATTGATTCTTTCATGAGTTTGAAGGGTTTGAATTCTCTTAAGTTTCGGCGTTCGCAAATATCAGATGATTTGCTTTACTCTATTGCAAGAGAAGGTCTTCCTTTGAAGAGTTTTGTTCTTGAAAATTGTATCGGCTATAGTTACCATGGAATTTATGATTTGTTATCCAAGTGTCGTGGGATACGACATTTAGGTCTTCAAGATGTTGATTTTCTAAATGATCATGATGTTTCCCGATTGTCTTTACTTCTTCCTGATTTAGTATCTATATACCTTAATAAATGTTACGAGCTCACAGAATCAACTTTGTTTGCCTTCATTAAGAACTGTAATTCACTAGCTAAAATTACAATGGAAGACATATATGTTAGGAGGGAAAGTGTAAAAATTTACGATATTTTGAAAGATTTTGATGTCAACCCTCAATTAAAGTTTCTACATCTGTGTTCCAATATATGGATAAAGGACGAGACCCTCATATTGTTTGCTTCCGTTTTTCCCAATTTGCAGCTTCTCGATTTAAGTTCTTGGGATGAGGACTACATATCTAAAGAAGGTATTTGTCAAGTTTTAAGTAAATGTTGGAAGCTTAAACATTTGAACTTGTCCTTTGGTGATAATATGAGAGGACTAAAAATAAACTTTGTAGTTCAGCAGCTAGAGGTGTTGAACTTATCCTTTACAAGTGTTGATGATGAAACACTCTATGAGATCTCAAAGAGTTGTTGTGGGCTTTTGCATTTATCATTGGATGGGTGTGAATATGTCACAGAAAAGGGAGTGATGAGCGTGATTGAAAACTGCACACAACTAAAAAAGATCGATTTGGCATTCTGTGATAATGTGAATGCTGATGTTGTTGTCTCAATGCTTTCATCAAGGTCATCATTAGGAAAAGATAATTGCTCCTCTGAAGTTCGGCTGAAGTTCAGATGAAGTTTTGATTCTTAAATATAAGATGGTTTTTGTTTTTAGATTTGTTTCTATGAGAAATGACTTAATTTTTTTAATATATCAACTTACAATTATGTAATCCTCAATTTGATCATCTAAATATAGTTAAATTTTTATATAAAGTTTTAAATTTTGATGTTTTTCTTTACTCTGACATAGTGATATGGTCTAACATAGTCTCTACTCTAACATAGTCTAACATAGAAGGTTTAGCAATGAAAATAAATATATGCATCTTTACCTCAAGAAGATAGGTAGGTTTGAGGGAGATTGACAGGTATATTAATAAATTTGAACAGGAATGAGGTTGGGAGAAATAAAGGAGTTATGATTAAAAATGCATGCATGTTTGGAACTTGTATTGAGTTTAGAGTGGGTGATGAAGTTATAAGGTGCTGGCTAAAATTGATTTTGAATAGGGCTAAGCACAATTACTGCTACATTTGTTTTTGGTTTCCTTAATAGGTGGTTCCATTGTATTGTCTAATTTTGTATGCGGTGTAATGTTCATGTTTGCATATGTGATTCATTGGAATTAAATAGTAATGCAGACCCGATAAAATGTTTCTTACAAAGACATAAAAGCAAACAGAAAATGAGAAGAATGCTATATGTTTACCTTAAATATTGATGGTATACATAGTCAATGTCCTATAAGACTCTAAAATAAGAAAAGTCCATTTCGGTCAGGCTATTCACACGGCCATTTTGGTCTTCTACGGCCTCTTCTTAGAGCTGTTTCAGCTTTGTGCGGGCAACTGCGGGTCTCCAGTCTTGTGCGAATTGGTTGCCTATTAAGGACGTTTTCAAGCCCTGTTATGTGGGATGATTCTGATAGACTTTTCTTTTCCACCTTTAGTTAATTTTTTTACCTGCTTTGTGTTTTCAGATTGGCCGTGTTCGATTTAAGTCCCGGAAACCTTTTAACTGGTTTTGGCTTCTGGTTCCCATTGGTCTTTATTATACAAATTTGTGTGAATTTCGCGCGGTAATTCACATAAAATTCTCACTGGTAGAAGGAATAAGACACATACTTTGAGGCAGACGGAAAGATGGCTTAAGTGGATATGTATTCCTTTTATTCATATCTATATGTTTCTAGGTAGAACTTTTCAGGCTTATACCTTTCAAAGAGAACATGAAACATGACTTTGCATGCCAAACTGACAACTTTAACTCCTATTCATATCTATATCAGTTTTGTTGCTTTGAAAGTAATTATATATCAAGCAACAAACATTTAGATGAAATTATCTATTTTAGCATTCTATTGATGAGTGTTTTAGAGTGCTGAACAATGTATTTGGAGCACAAGTTCCTTTATGAGTGGGTTTTCATTAAACTGATTCATAATGAATGCCTTAATCTTCTATTTGATCGATTCTCATTAATTGGGGCTGATGAACTCATAAGGTACTGCTGATAATTGATTTGGAATTTGGCTTCTATTTTTTATTTAGAACAGAATGCTTGTGTATGAGCTAACATGTATTGCTTATATTCTCATTACTATCTTTTCATGAAGAGAATATTTGGAAACTCACCTGGCTGAGATCAAACGCCTCTAAGCACAAACTAAATTAGACGCGAGCCAATTCGACGACAACTTCTTAAATAGTGTTGTTCCTTTCTACCAAAGGTGGTCTTGCATGTATGGGAAAACCTTCCTCAGTTGCAGACAATTTAAATGACCTTAAGATTGTAAGTTCCGACTTGTACAACTGACTTGCCTCTTTCATTTTACACAAGAACTAATAGAATGAATCTGTTTCTATCAGTAGTGATTACTCATTAGCCAAATTGTTGGTTGTGAACATAGAGTCTATGCTAAAATGGGACATTTAAATTGAAGCAGAGAAGATACAAATGTTGCATTGGATCAATTAATGAAAGAAACAATCGATTGAGATTATTTCCTTTTCTTTTTTTTGCTTAATTCTGCCATTTGATTTGTGGTAATTGGTATATCTTTGTGGCTATAAATTAAGTAAGTGTTGCGCATTCGGGCATAAAAATGTTGTAAATTTAAGAAAGCATTTTTTAGGTTACATAAAATATTTCAAATTCACAAAATGAGTAATTAATTTGACTTAATGGGATTGTGTCAAAAGAGCAAGACTTGACTAAGGCACCAAAAACTTTGGATTAGTGGCGTGTCCAAAATAGATACTACATGGACAATACAGATGGTTCGTACTTCTACCTTGAGGAATCTGGCCGAAAGGTTTATGATGATAAGGTTATGGAGCCTTCTAGGGATCTACTTGTTGAGACTACTTCTTTTTTTTTTTTTCCTGGTTCTCTGTCTGTTGAGTTGAAATCTATTTGGATAAATTGGTCGGAAAGCTACTGGCTGACAACCAAATTAGAGAGGAGCGTATTATGGCACGCATTGATTCAGTGGCTAGGGAAAGTGAAGGTAGTCGGTACAACTGAAGACTAATTTTAGGGTTGAGCTGACGACAGAGATTGAATCGTCTGAAGCTCAAGTGGTTGCTCGAGTGGAGTCTATCAGAGCTGCTGTTGACCATATGGGTAGAACGAATGTTATGTTTGATACTGGTCCTTCTGATATTGATCTTTACCCATCTTTCTCTGTTCCAGATGACACCACTACCACTGCTGCTGTTGATGTTCCTCCATCTGATGCTGATGCATTTTCATGATTTTATTTTTATTTTCATTCATAGCATATCATTAGCATTTAGCATATTTTGGATATTTATGTCATTTTGACTGACTGGTTGACTGTATTTTGATCGCATTTGACTTTTTTGGATTATGTATCGTGTGACAAGTTTTAGTCACGTATGTATGATATCTCTATGATTCTCTATATTATATGTTCTTGATTATTTCTCTTAAATTGCGTATTTTGTGATAGTTAATTTCGCATGCCATTTAATTGGTTCTTGTTTAGTTCACAAAGTATGACATTCGGTTTTTGGCTTTTATTCTATCTTAGACTCAGTTGATTGCGTTTTTTTCTTCTCTTTTTTATATGTCTAAGAGGAAGAATGTATTGAGATATTATCAATATTCACGCACATAAAGTGTTTAATGTAGGGGGAGCTTTACAACTTTTACAACTCAAGTGAATAAATGTACACTAGTTCACTATATTCATCCCAAGCATCAAGTTCCAAATTACGCCTTGAATTGATCAACAATAATATCTCAAATTTTTCAAACATCAAAAAGAGGGAGATTGAAAGTGCGGTCATGGTATCTTATGGTATCGCTGATGTATTTTGATGTTTTTGTCAATTTGATATAGATACTTTTAGTACTTACATATTTGTAATTTGATTATATTGTTGTGTGCTTGTACTTTATTCGTTTCGCACTTCATTTGCAATCGTTTCGGCTAATGTGTTTTTGTACCAATAAGAATCCTCCTTATTCGATTAATAAGAGTGTTATGATCCTTGATAGTATGTCTTTTTTAGCCTAGATAGTTTCTACTTTGCATTTCATCAGGCGTAGCTTAAATCACAAGTCAAAGCTCTTAAATCTAGTTTTTCAGTCATTTGATTCGAATCAAGTGTAATACATTATTCGAATCAGAGGCTTTGTGAAAAATGGGATTTGGCTTTGGACATTTGATTCGAATCACAAATTGAACATGATTCAAATCACAACACTTGTGATCTAAATCAAGTGCAAGAATTGATTTGAATTAACTGAAATCTCGAAGCTTTATTTTGGCTCTGTCCAAATTGATTTGAATCACAGTTTTCACTTGATTTGAAACAAAGCTTCAAGACCCATTTTTCATCCTTGATTTAAATAGTTTTTTCTGTGATGAAAGTAACAAGTGAGTGAAACCTATGGGAAAAACCTAGAGACAAAGAGTGATTTGTCTTCTATTCTTAGTGTGTCTCTACCAATCACCATGATTCTTTCTCTTCTTCCCTAGAACAACTTCTTGATTATGAGTTCATGTCAAATTCATTATATTAGAGTTATGGTGTCTCAATGGTGTCTTAATCTGTTGGTGCTTTCTATTAGAGTTATTTTGGTTGCAAATGCAAACATAGAACAAAATAAATTGAGTCCTATGTGTTTGTTCTTTTGCCTAACTAGATTAATAGATAGTTGCACCTTCGTATATTAGTCCAGACTCCAAAGTAATGCATTTGCTTTGAGTACTTAATAATAATATCATCGCTCTCTCTTTCTCTGTCATTATATATTACTTTGTGTATTCTTTATTAGAGAGCATTATCATTTTGTTAAACATAAGACATAATAAAATAAAAGATAACTGGTTTATGAAAAACAAAAAAAGTTTTTTTAATGGAATAAAGTCATACTATTTAAGGACAGATGGTTTTAATGTTGATGTGCATGTGTGAACATCATCATATGTAAGTATAAAACATGCTTCTGTATAATAGTTATCTGTGATGAGCCTTCTTTGAAATATTGTTGGAGAAGGAGAATAGTTATTTCAAAACATGCTTCTGTATAAAACATTCTAATTATATAAATTACATTGTTTTTAAAATTTATAAATTTAACTAGACTAATCATTCTAAAATTTCTACCCATGAGAATGTGTAATTCAACATCTAGTATACATGAGATTTGATTCTTTATTCTTTATATCCTCAATCCTCTTGGAAACATCTCATATTAAAAATCCTCTATACAGTCCTTGATGTATCTAATTTTGTAATCCTGTAAGCTTGCTTACGGTTATCATACCAAATGGCTGAGAAAGACGAGCATGCGGAGTCGCAGATAGTTCTTGCGCAACAGAACGCATCATGGGTCTAGACTCTGGAGCAGAAGATGTGCATGCCAAAGCTACTCTCATTGTGAGCATTATTGTTTTGCCTATTTGGCCTGTAGGAGGTGGAAGCCGCTGGTCTATAACATCCTTCACAAGCACTTCCATTAATGCCAGAGATTTGTTTGAGTATAGGATATTCAGGAATTCTCCTGGGTGTGCTCCCATCAATATCTCTAACACCACCACACCAAAACTATACACATCACACTTTTCAGTCACCCTCATGGTTTGTGCTAGTTCTGCAAAATGCAAATTCAAATTTTGCCAGCCAACAAATCCATCAGGTATGTATCCAGAAATTCTAAATTATGTATATATTAGAATTTGACTTCTCTAAAATAAGTGACGAATAAAACTCGAATAATTTCATAATTTATTGAATACATGTCAATCATTGAATGAATTGTGTACCTGGAGCCATGTAGCCATAGGTTCCTGCAACTGAAGTCCAGGTTGAATTGTTAGAGCTAAGCAGCTTTGCAGTGCCGAAATCTGCAAGATGAGGTACAAAATCTGAATCCAGTAGTATATTGTTCAGTGTGATATCTCTGTGCACGATTGGTGGAGAACAATCACTATGTAGGTAAGCAATTGCATGTGCTAATCCTTGCACAATTTCCACCCTTGTACCCCAATTTAGCTCCAATTTTCCTTCTCCATACAACATTTTCCCCAAACTTCCTCTCTCTACATGTTCATAAACCAAGAAAATTTCTCCCCTCATTGAACAAAAACCATAAAGCTTTATTATATTCCTGTGTCTCACTTCTGTAAGTGTCCTTATCTCATTCACGAAGCTCATGCGGTTCTCTTTTGGGATGTCATCAGAATCTGATATATTGAGTCTTTTCACAGCAACAACTTGACCTGTTGGTAGTTCTGCTCTATAAACACTTCCAAATCCCCCTTTTCCAATGCAATACTTTTCATTGAAGTCATTGGTTGCTTTCACAAGATCAGAAAATGTGAATTTTCCATCTCTTCCCCATACCATGCAATTAGATTGATCATTATCTTTAATGCTTTCGGATTCTTCACTAAGTTTTTTGGCTTTCCTTCTATATAGCAGGATTCCAAAACCAATCATCCCTATAAATAATACTCCACCAACTGATACAGTAACACCAAGAAGTACCTTTTTATTGGACCTTCCAGAGTTGTCTTGAGACAATACTTTGGAACATGTTAATCCCTTCACATCACCACACAGACCTGAGTTCCCAACAAAAGCTTCAGCATTTTCTGTCTGGAAAACACCACCGGTTGGTATCATACCTGACAAGTGGTTGTAAGAGAAGTCCACAGATTGAAGGCTGCGCATATCTGAAAAGGATTGTGGGATTGTTCCAGATAGATTGTTGTGGGATACATTGAGAATCTCCAACATTGATAACTTTTGTAGATTTTGAGGAATTTCTCCTGAAAGATTGTTGCTGCTGATATCTAACATGGATTGGAGTGAGAACAGATTGCCTAGTTCATACGGAATCACGCCAGATAGATTGTTATGGCTTAAATTCATGCTTATTAACCCGTCAGAGTTGCCGAGCTCTTTAGGAATGCTTCCACTAAAGCTATTATCTGATAAATCAACAATTTTAAGCTGAGCTAATTTTCCAATACTCTCTGGGATTTCTCCGGACAAATGGTTCTTGCTCAAATTGAACATGTAGAGCCGACTTAAATCTCCTATTTCAGGAGGGATATTTCCAATGAATTCATTGGAATGCAGGCTAAGAAATTGTAATTCACTCAACTTACTTAGCTCAGATGGAATTTTTCCAGAAAATTGGTTTCCACTCATTTCCATCTCAGTTAAGCTGATACATTTACCCCAATTTGGAGATAGATAACCATCGAGATGATTTCTGCTAAGTGAGATGAAAGTAAGATTTGGATGAATCCCAAAAGCTTCTGTGATGTTCCCACTGAACTTGTTGTCATCAAGCCTAACTCTTACAAGAGATGAACAATTTTTCAAAGAGTTTGGCAATGGCCCCGAAAAGCTGTTGTTATTTACTGACAAAGCTATTAGATTGTGACCGCTGCACATGTCAGAAGGAAGTTCTCCCGAGAAACTATTGTTTGAAAAGTAGACATTAGTCAAAGAAGGACTATTCTTTCCAAAATCTTTAGAAATGCTTCCCGAGAAGTTATTTGTGAACACAGAAAAACTAACTAAAGAAGTTAGATGAGCAATTGTGTGCGGCAATTCTCCATCCAAGTTATTATTGTCGACATCAAATTTTGCAGTGAGGTTAAGTTTCCTATATCCACTGGAATGTTTCCGGAGAGGTTGTTGAAGAAAAGATGTATGACTGTTATGTTTGGGAGGTTCCAAATGGTTCGTGGAATTGGACCAGAGAAATGGTTTGCTGAAAGGTCTAACTGTGACATTTCTTTTAAGTTTCCAATCTCTTCAGGAATAGGACCAGAGAAAAGATTTTTGAACATAAAAAGGAGATTAATTTTTTTCAACAGGCCAATCTGTGGAGGAACCTTTCCTATGAAACTGTTGTTTTGAAGTTGTAAGGATGTTAACTCAGTCCAGTTAGAGATCAATGAAGCAGAAATTTGACCAGAAAAGGAATTACCTGACAATCCTAGTTCTGAAAGTTTGGTCAAATTTGCTAATGACAAAGGCAAAGAGCCGGTTAGATTATTGTCTGCTAAGCTCAAGAAAGTTAGATTTGTGCATAGACCAATCTCGGAAGGGACTTCAGAGTTTAAAATATTAAGACGGAGATCAAGATGCACTAGCTCCTGTAGTTGACCTATGGAAGAAGGAATTTCCCCACGGGCCGAAATGTTGATCAGTTCAAGAATTTGAAGCCTAGACATCAATCCTATCTCTGATGGAATAGGACTATTAAACATGTTATTACCGAGATGAAGATTTTTGAGATTCGAAAGCATGGACAAGTTAGATGACAGTTTTCCTTCTAGCCTACAGTTTGTGAGATTGAGATATTCAAGTTTGCCCAAATTACCATACATGGATTCTGGTATTGTACCATTCCATTTGTTCTGAGAGAGGTCAAGGTATGTTAAGTTCTTGCACTCAAATATGAAACTTGGAATCTCACCAGTGAGTTCATTTAATTCCAAACCAAGGTAATTTAAGGAAGGCATGCTTGAATATTGAGACCAGTCAGAGGAAGATACAAAATAATTTGATCCAAAGTCAAAGTAACTTACCTTTGGGAGATTTGTGACCTGATAGGGAATGGTACCGTTGAGACTGTTGTTGAAAAAACTAACATGTTCAAGTTCCCTTAGCTGGCCTAGCTCAGAAGGGAGTGTGCCTTCAAGTAAGTTGTTTCCCAAGTCCAAGAAACTGAGTTTGGAGAGGTTGCCAATTGTTGATGGTATTGATCCACCAAACCTATTTCCATTGAGGTTGAGGAGGGTAAGGTTTGGGAGAGAATTAAAATCCAAGTCGGAGAGTTTTCCGTTGATATTGGCATTAGACAAGTTTATATTTGAGACAGTTATATTTGAATTGTCACAAACAACAGCTTTCCAGTTGCAAAGGTTGATAAGGTTGGAGAGTGACCATGAAGGAAGAGGAGGTGATAGACTCCATTTGACAAGAGCTTCAGCTTCTGTTCTTAGTGATGCTGTGATTTTCAAAGGAAGCAAAAATATAACAAGTATATAAAAGAGAAAAGCAATAGCCTTTTGAAGATTTGTCATGTTTGAGTATATTGCCTTTATGGTAATACTTTAATTCCTTATATAGAGAGAAAAAATCCATGTTTTAAGTTTTAGAGTTGCTAAACACATGCTGCCGTTAGAATCCAACTAGGATCTATGTTCTTACAAGGCACAAATGTCAAATTGAGAGAAGAAAAATCACATGATGTGGTCCACATAGAGTTAATGGTGTGATTATGATTGTTTTACAAGAAGATCATTTGTTTGCTCGAATTCGTGGTTTTGGTGTTATTTTTGTTGGCACAAATTTGATTTTTGTTTAGGACTTTACATGTTTTCTAATATATTTTTTAATAGGTAATGATATTAGAAATCGCACTAGGGGTGCAACCCTTACATCGAAAAAACTTTAAGAAGAGTTGAACTAGTTCAAAGTAATTTATACCAATCATAAAAAATGAGCCTAGGATCGGAAACACTATTACACATCCATCTCCAAGAGTAAAACATTATGTTGGATATTACCGCTTCGAAGCTAAAAGTGGCATTATCAAAGACAATAACATTCCTCATTAACCATATGCTCCAAATTAAAGCCAACCAAATTAAATTAAGTTTAGCTTAGTCTTGGCTTCTTTCACCTTGTCTTGAATGCAACCGGAGTTCTTGAATTCTTCAAAAGAAATCTCCACATCGTTTCCCAACCAAAGGGAGATTCTTTCCCAAACCCCTTTCGATACTAAACATTGGAAGAAGAGATGTTCTAAAGTTTTCGAATGTTTAGTACAAAACAAGCAATCAAGAGAAGTAGCAATAGGCAAGCCTCTATTGGCCAAAAGGTCTTTTAGAGGAAGTCTATTGATAAAAAATCTCCAACCGAAAATCTTAATCTTTTTCGGTATGTTAAGCTTCCAAATGACTTCCAACAATTTGATAGAAGAAGTTGGCCAAGTTAAATCCTTTGCATATGACACCAAATTGGATACATTAGCTACCGAAAAACAACCATTAGTAGTTAGTTTCCAATGGAAGTCGTCACTAGCCGAAGTGTCCGGAACAATGTCGCTCAAAGTCTCCTTTAACCTCCTCATATGAAATTCGAAAACTGAACCCCTCCCGTGAATGGCTACGTCGCTTCCGAAGAGAACTTTAAAATTTCAAAAATGGGCGCCATTGTTCTAAGAGAGCACGTCACTAATCGCGCAAAATTTATTGGTTGAGAGATCGAACAAATACGAAAAAGAATACTATGCCAAAAAAGAATACTATTACCTTTCTTAAAGTCACAAACGACCCAATCGGAGAAACCTTCAACATAGCTTTCCTCTTTAAAATCATTAAGAATAATGTCCCTCCACCACCTAGAATCCTCCCGATTTAAAACTTCTTTGCAAGAGGCAAGCACCTTAATTTTTGGGTTTTGATATCTCAAAAGTAAAAAATTACTCCAAATTGCTTTATCCTCCTTCAAGATCCTCCACTTCCATTTAAGAAGAAGAGATTTATTCATTTCGCCTACATCTCTTATGCCTAACCCACCTTTCTCTTTAGGCTTGCAAACATTCATCCACTTCACCCAATGAATACATCTTTTGTTAACATTTCCACTCCTTCAAAAATTACTAAGAAGACCTCTAATCTCTTTGATGATTTTGCTCGGAGCTTTAAAAAAGGAGAAAGTGAAAATGGGGATAGCATTAAGCACCGAACCAATTAGAGTCACTCTTCCACCTATTGAAATATTTCTTCCCTTCCAAGTTGATAATCTTGATTTGATATTGTCCACGAAGTCCTTCCACACTCTCTTCTTTCTAGCGCCTTCTCCAATTCAAATGCCGAGGAGTTTAAAAGGAAAGTTTCCTTTCTTACAAGAGAGATAAGAAGTAGCCGGGTTTAATAACCACTCGCCAATGTGGACTCCAAAAATGTTATTTTTGTGAAAGTTGATTTCTAAACCGGATACAAGCTCAAAGCCTCGCAACAACACTTTCATGTTCCAAAGATTATCACAAGTGTGCTCTCCAATAACAACGGTGTCATCCGCAAATTGAAGAATATCCACATGATCTTCTACACCATATTTGAACGGCTTAAAATCACCCACCTCCACCGATTTTCTAGTGAGAGCGGTTAGACCTTCCATAGCAAGAACGAAAAGAAAAGGAGAAATTGGATCACCTTGACGTAATCCTCTTTGAACCTTAAAATCTTTGGTGGCACTACCGTTTACAAAAATGGACATATGGCTAGGGAAAATGCAAGAGTCCATCCATTGCAACCATTTCTTCCCAAACCCCATTCTCCCTAGTATCCATTTCTAATATATATATTAAAAAAAGTTGCATGTTTCATTGTTATAAATAAATAGAAAATTTTGAATAAAAAATAAAGGGTTAAATACCTTTTACCCCCCTGCCAAACAAGCGAGATTTGGTTTTGCCCCCTTTAAAAAAAAATTTGTTGCGCAGACCTTACCAAATTGAATTTCCAACCATTTAAACCTTCTACCATGTTTTTACCTAGAGTACCAGGTTTCCATCCTACGTGTCTGTTACCAATGCCACGTAAGCCATAGTATTTATTTGTTATTGTTTTACTATTTAAATTTTACCCCCCTGAAAAAAATTAGGTCAAATCATTCTGAAAAAAGCAAAGGCGAAAACGAAGAACACGAAGACGAGCAAGACGAAGACGAGTCAGCCAAAGAAGACGGCGCGGTCAAGCAAGACGACGCAGTCAAGCCAGAGTGAGAAGACGACTCAGTCAAGCCATTCAACCAAGAAAACCAATGTTGTGAACAAGGATGAACCTGTAGAAGAAGAAGAAGTTATTGAAGATGGC
The DNA here is from genome assembly GCF_029867415.1 of Vicia villosa. Classification (NCBI taxonomy): domain Eukaryota; kingdom Viridiplantae; phylum Streptophyta; class Magnoliopsida; order Fabales; family Fabaceae; genus Vicia; species Vicia villosa. Next base: position 700,715 of record NW_026705350.1, read on the forward strand.
AAGGTACGAATTTTAGGGTTTGTCATTATTTTAGGGTTTAACAAATTTTAGGTTTTGTCATCATTTTAGGGTTTAACAAATTTTTCATTTCCTTAAAATTTTTCAGAATATGCATTTAATCAGTGTTGTTTTCAATCATGGAGGGGAATTTGTGAGCATGGGTGACGGGGATATGATATACAGGGGTGGGGTAACGACACATGTAGCTGACATTCACATTGACAACTTTACTATGATTTGCGTTAACAAGTTGTTGAATGAGTGGGGTTACAGTGAAGGCACGTTTAGGGTATGGACAAAGGTTGCTGAAATTGATCCCAACTTTTTCCAAATTAGGAAAGATGATGACTGTTATGATGTAGCTGCATTTTCTTATGCCAATGAAGTAGAAGGTGTCATGTATGTAGAGCACGATGTAGTAGATGTCTCATTTTCAGTTGTTAGTCCTAGATGTGTTAATGAAATAGATGTTCAGGATCATAGTGATGAAGAAGGAGTGGAAGGATTAGGAGATAGTGGGAATGAACGTGCCACTGGGTTGGATGATGGGTTTGAAGGTGTAGATGTGTCTGTACCTAGGAAGGAAGCTCCTTCCCTATCTGATGTTATGAGGGGTTCAGAAAAGAAAGAAATGGAAGATGGAGATGAATATGTTACTGATGAGTTGGACAGCCCAGACCCTGATTTATCAGATGAGGACAAAGGTCACAAGTTTGAAAAGTTTAAAAAGGAGCATTTTAATAAGAATTTTAAATTTGAGTGGGGTATGGAATTTAATTCCCTTGATGAGTTTAGAGAAGCTATACGTGAGTGGTCAGTATTAAATGGTAGGGAAATAAAGTTTGTGAAAAACGAGAGCTACAGGGTTAGGGTGGAATGTAGGGCCAAGTGTGGGTTTTTAATACTTTGTTCAAAGGTGGCTCACAAACATACTTTTGCTATAAAAACAATAGTTGATAAGCACACATGTGCTAGGGTTCTAGACAATAGATCTGCAAGCTCAAGGTGGGTGGCCAAAGCTGTTGTAAAAAAGATGCAAACATCACAAAGTGTTAGGATTACTGACATTATTCAAGACTTGAGGCAGAATTTTTCTGTGGGCATCACTGTTGCAAGGGCATGGAAGGCAAAGCTCATAGCCAAGAGGATACTTGAGGGAGATGCAGATAGGCAATATGCTGATTTGAGGAGGTATGCATCTGAGCTACATAGAGTTAACCCTGGAAATACTGTGAGTATCACTGTTAACAGACCTAGTCCATCCATACAACCAAGATTTGGATCCTTTTACTTTTGTTTTGATGGTTGCAAAAAGGGGTTCACTAATGGCTGCAGACCCTTCATTGGGGTAGATGGGTGTCACTTGAAAACAAAATATGGTGGTTAGTTGCTAATTGCTGTGGGTAGGGACCCCAATGATCAGTATTTACCTCTAGCATTTGGAGTTGTTGAAATAGAGAACAAGGAAACTTGGAAATGGTTTATTGATTTGCTGATGGGTGACATTGGGCAGGACAACAGATATGTGTTTATATCTGACCAACAAAAGGTTAGTGCTATAGTTATGTGTCTTTATGTTTTTTTGTTGATTGTGAAAAATAATATGTCTTTAATTTTGTTGATTTTAGGGGCTGGTTTCAGTTTTTGAAGACATGGGTGAAAGGGTGGAGCACAGACTGTGTTTGAGACATCTATATGCTAACTTCAAAAAGAAATTTGGTGGAGGAGCATTGATAAGGGACTTGATGATGGGGGCAGCAAAAGCAACATACTACCAAGGATGGCTGACCAAGATGAATGAGTTAAAAGAACTTGATCCAAAGGCATGGAGTTGGCTTATGGGAGTTCAACCAAAAAGCTGGTGTAAGCATGCTTTTAATTTTTTCCCAAAATGTGATGTTCTAATGAACAACATTTATGAATCTTTCAATGCAACAATATTAGATGCTAGGGATAAGCCAATTCTGACCATGTGTGAATGGATCAGAAAGTATTTAATGAATAGGTGCTCAACATCTGCTTTGAAGTTAGAAAAATGGCCACATAAGGTCATGCCCATACCTAGGAAAAAATTAGACAAGGAGGTTGCATTGAGTGCTCATTGGATGCCTACTTGGGCAATGAATGAACAGTTTCAGGTCACACATTCTTTCAATACCCAAGAGTTTATAGTGGATATTTCAAAAAAGTCATGCAGTTGTAACTTTTGGGAGCTGGTGGGCATTCCCTGTACGCATGCTGTAGCAGCATTAGGATTTAGACAACAAAATCCTGAGGATTTTGTGGATGAGTGTTACTCTAGAGAGAGGTATAAATTGTGTTATAATTATGCTATTAGTCATTAATGGCCAGGATATGTGGCCTGAAGTAGAATCGGATGAATTGTTGCCACCAATCTTTAAAAAGGGTCCAGGGAGGCCTAGAAAGCTCAGGATTAGAGAGACTGGTGAGGATGGGGCTAGAAGAAGGTTGCCAGGAGTCTCTTACAGATGTACAACATGTGATAAGTTTGGGCATAATGCACAGACTTGTAAAAGCTCAGTTCAGGATAAAAATGCTCTCAAGAGAAAGGTATGATGTAGAAACCAAATTTGTTGTTAATGTCTGAATATTGATACTGGTAATTCTAACTGATAACTTTGCTTTTTGATAGAAAAAAGTGAAGACAACTGAATCAACTGAAACAACTCAGCATGCAGATGGTGAAGGTTCTACTCAAAATGCTGTAAACCATGATGAAACACAGGCAAGTGTAGTTTTCCCTACTGATGCAACACAGGCAAGTGAAGTTGACCCTACTGATGCAACACAGGCAAGTGAAGTTGACCCAACTGATCCAACTCAAGCCAATGAGAAAGAGGTCAAGTGAAAGAATCAAGATAAATTGGTTTAAAAAACCAAAACCATTTACAGGGCCAGGTTCCAATAGTGACCAACCAATGTCATTGACAGATGAAGAGGAGGGTAGTGGATCAAAGAAATCAAACAAGAAAGCAAAGAAATAGAATCCTGTCTCTTTATGTTTTGTCTCATGTTTTATGTTAACTTTAAGACAATGTTATGTTTTGTGTAAGTTTATGGTGTTTTGAACAAGTGAATCTTGACTGATCTTTGAGTGTTGTAAGTTTTGGGCATGTTTTGAACAAGTTAATGGCGTTTTGTGTAAGTCAATGTACTGACAGTTTAAGACTTAATGTCTTGATTAATATGAAGAACATTTTGTGCTCATAACCTGTTTGCAATTTATTTTCTGGTGCACATTTAATTCATTACACCTTATAAACAAAACAATGAGATAGTTTAATACATCTAAAGCCATCAATTGTAAACAAAATTTTCCATTAATTCATTTGAAGTTTACATAATTTTCCCATCACAAGACTACAACAAATTAAATAAAGCATACTATAATAACTTAACACAAGCATACTACAAGCATACTACAACAATCTTGTTATTATAGAACTCTAATGCCTAAATCTTGATCTTCAAAATCACTGCAAACATGATCAAGCAAAACATGAGGCCCATTTTCATCTGAAACATCTTCTTCTGCATTATGGTAACTTTCAACTTTGTTTTTTCAAGCTTTTTCATTGTTATTTCCAACTTCACCAACACAACATTACATTTCTTGCATTCACGATTTTCACTCTTTGAACTTTCACCCATAGCTGTGGCAAATTCATCATCCCATAAAAACAAGTCCCAAGAATTAAGACCCTGCAAACATCAACAAAAATTGGCCACATAAAACACATATATATATGTTCAGTCAAATTAACCCAGCCAAATATATAAATCATACGACATCTTACCCCGGCCAAACGACACTTCCAAAACTTCCGGTTTCTATTTTGCATTGTATTTGCTACCCACATCTTCATTGGCAAACGACAACCACACTGGGGAACACTCGTAATCTCATGCGAGTTGCTGCTTCCATTGCTATAGCTTTGTTCCATGCCTATTAGTGATGATGACGACGAAGAAGATGATGAAGAACAACACTGCGCAGCCGTTGATGATGGACACGGTTTGCCAAACCCTAGTGCTCACAGTTTTTGATTTGGGGATTTTCTGATTCGTGAGGAAGAAAGAGTGAAAAAGATGATGATGTGCCAACGTGGCAATTGGTAAAAATAAAAAAAGCATTGGTAACAGACACGTAGGATGGAAACCTGGTACTCTAGGTAAAAACATGGTAGAAGGTTTAAATGGTTGGAAATTCAATTTGGTGAGGTCTGCGCAACAATTTTTTTTTTAAAGGGGGCAAAACCAAATCTCGCTTGTTTGGCAGGGGGTAAAAGGTATTTAACCCAAAAATAAATAAGTAAATAGTGGTGTTTGCTGCACTTACAAGGAGGTTTCTGAATATTGACAGTGTGAATCTCATTTCACTATGTTTCTAAATTGTTGAATAATTATTTGGTTATGATTTCAAATCCATGACATGGCAATTCACATTCATATCAGAAGTTGATTTTATTGTTTCAGTTTCCTCATTTCAACTGAAAATAAATAAGTATTTTGTAGCAATTAGATATACATATTACAACTGCATCTGTTGCAAGGATGTTACTAGTCCTTGAAGAGGAGATGCGTGAATCAAAAGATCAATGTCTTTTGAGGTTTCAAGTTTTATGATGAAACTAGTAGCACTAATTAGTTAGAGTACCCATGACTCTAAACATAGTGTCTTCAAGATTAATATCTTTATATTTTGAATCAACATCAATTGTTTATGATACTTATTCAAGAAGTTTTCAATGAAACTATAACAATGAATTAGAGTAACAAGATAAGTCAGTAATACCAATACCTTTGGCTAGAGAAAAGCCTATATGTGGCCCAAAACTCTTATGAAGAATATCCGAAGATTTGAGTATAAATTCAGATAAACCATATTACTAAGTTTCATGTACAAAAATACTACTCTTCCTTCAAAATAAATGTTACATTCCTAAAAATATATTTGTCCCAAAATAAGTGTCACTTTTAGTTTCTAAGGTAATTTTAAGTTTTATTTTTCAATTTTATCCTTTAATTAAAAAAATTTCTCACCTCACAGCATTTAGGCGCACCACTAAATTGACAAATTTTCCCTCGTGCTTCAGTAGATGGATCTCCGGAAGCATTTTTTTTTTGTTTACGTTTACTTTGTTCCGTAGATGCACCTACGGAAGTATTCCGTGGATCCATCTACGGAAGTGTTTGATGTTATACTATGCGCCAGACCCTTCCCCTCCCCATTCTTCAGTTTTCTCTTCTTCAAACACAAACTCTCTCTTAACCCCAAAAAACAAACATCTCCTACAATACATTTTTTTCGCTCGAGTTCGACCGACATTGTCAACATCAACTTCTAACGCATTCCATCAACTTTCAACGCATTCCATCAACTTCAAATATCTATTTAATCGGTAAGTTTTCGATATTTCGAGTTATTTTAGAGTAGTTGTGAAATCGAATTAGAATTCGATATTTAGGTGTATATTAGATTGTATAGGTTTAGAAATAGTGTTTATACACAATGTAGGTAATGTTTTTGGTTTAAAACGGACGATCACGACAAAAAAATTGTGTTTTTGGATGATTGAACAATGGAGAAGACGTCATTGTTGCGTTCTCTACTTTCAGTAGGTTATGCCCCGCGCTCGCTTCGCCTAATCCCCTCCAAAAAGCGAGCGGGGCGGAAAAGCCTGCCAGGGAAAATGGGCATAAAAATCATGCCCGCCCCACCAAGGTGGCAAGTTGGAGGACGGCGGGCTTGCCCGCCTATTTCTTAATTTATTTTTCTTTCATTTTTTTAATAGATTAATTGTCTTTTTTTTTTTTTTACCTTTCAATTAAAATTTTCAGTTATTTTTTATAACAATTTTTTATAAAGCATCTTTTAAATAAATTTTACCTAAAAAATATTGCATATATATACAAATAAATGTATAAAATAAAACCATCAAGAATTTTTACTAGAAATAACTAAAAAATGACGCACTTAAGGCGAAACGAGCTTAATAAATAGGTGATGCGGGTTTTAGCGGAGCGAGCTTTGATGGGCGGTGGACCCAAAATCCTAACCAATCAGCCATTTTTAGGCGGGTGCGTGGGCCGGTCCGACGGGCCACCGCCCATTTTTCCACCCTACTTCCGGAGATCTATCTGCGGAAGCTGGAGGAAAAAATGGAAATTCATGTGGTGTGTAAGAAATCCATGGGGTTGGTTGAGAAATTTTCCTAATTAATACTCTTAGTTATTTCTTTTATGTTACATTAATGATAAAAAATACACCAATAACACATGAGGATAATTTGATAAAACTGTAGACTTGTTCGTTTCTTTATCATAGTTCTTATGATGTTTACAAACAACAACATTAGAGTGTCACAAGCCTAGTGTGTTAATCTTAATGGAAACTAGATGTGATCCATTGAAGATTAAGAAGACTCTCATTCACCTTGGATATAATTCAATGGAGTTTGCTGAGAATAATGGGTTTGCAGGAGGCATAATGATAGCTTGGAGATCAAATAAGATTACTATCCAAGTGTATGTTAAGAATAATCAATTTATCCACTCTAAAGTTAGCATGGATAATGTGAAGGACTGGTGGCTTACGGCTGTTTACGCAAGCCCTAATGATGTTAGCAAGAAATTATTGTGGAATGCCTTGAAGATCATTGCGGATGATATGAAAGATGGTTGGGTTATTGCATGTGACTTCAATGATATAACTAGCGCTAGTGATAAGGGTGGGTTACCGGCTTCCACACAAAGATGCAAGCGAATGAATGATAGAATGAAAGCTTGTAAAGTGAATAATATGGAGGCCCGTGGTCCCAAGTTCACGTGGAGGGGCCCAATATTTCATGGAGGTCAAAGAATATATGAGAAGTTGGATAGAGATTTACATAATGATATTTAGAGGGTCCAATTCCCAGAAGATTATGTTAAGGTGCTAATGCGAGTTCAATTTTCTGATCATCATCCTATTCTTATAAATCTGCAAGAGGATAACAACTCTTTTCAAAAGCGTCCTTTCAGATTTGAGAGTGGCTCATGCATGATTCTTACCAAAATATGTTGCATGAAGTTTGGCAAGAGAATTATCCGCTTTCTCAAAATCTTAGTAACGTGGTTGCATGCATTGAAACTTGGAAATTCGAGTCCTTTGATCAAGTGAAGAGAATGAAAAAATTGATTATGAGAAGGCTGGAAGGATTGCAACACAAACTGCAAGTCCGAGACAATTATGGGGGTATGCGCAGACTGGAAAAGCAGTTACAAGAGGAGCTGATTGAGATTTTGAATAAAGAGGAAATGATGTGGTGCCAAAGATCAAGGACTTTATGGTTGTCAGATGGTGATATGAGTACTAAGTACTACCATATGAAGACCTTAGCTAGAAGGAAAAGGAACAAAATAATGATGCTCAAGGATGATGAAGGTAATTGGATAAATGATAATGAGTCCCTAAAGTTGCATGTGACGACATTATATAAGAAATTATTTAGCTATTCGCAAACTTGGTGCAATTGGAGGCAGTCTCAGGTGAGCTTCCCTAACCTGAGTGACAATTGGAAGCTTCTAGATGAAGACATTAATGGAATAGAGGTCAAGAGGGTGCTTTTCTCCATGAAACCTTGGAAAGCCCCAGGGCCAGATGGCTTTCCTCCAGGATTTTACCAATTTTTTTGGAATATTGTCGGTTCTAATGTTATTTAGTTTGTGAAAGATGTGTGGAAAATGCCTAGTATTATGGCTGATATAAACAAAACGGATGTTTGCCTCATTCCTAAAGTGGACCAGCCTAGTATAGTGACTCGGTTTCGTCCTATCTCCTTGTGCAATACGATTTATAAGATTATTAGCAAGGTGATTGTGGGAAGATTAAATCCTCTCATATCTCAGCTTATTTCTCCTTTACAAACCGGGTTCATACCAGGTAGATCGATTCATGAAAACATCATCATTGCCAAGGAAATTATGCATTCCATGCAAAAGAAAAAAAGGCAAGAAGGGTTATTTTGCAATTAAGATCGGCCTTTCTAAAGCGTATGACAAATTGAATTGGGAGTTCATTTGGTGGATTTTAGAGGAGATTAATCTTCCCAAGAATATAGTGAATGTCATCATGCATGGAGTAACAAGTGTAGAGACTAATATGGCTTAAATAGTTAGTTCGTCCCTGTAAGTTAGCGTGTTTTTGGTTTTAGTCCCTATATTTTTTTTTTTCGGTCCAAGTCCCCATATGTTCATTTCGTGTTTGTTTTGGTCCCTGACGTCTAACTTCCGTTAAAAAAATGATGATGTGGCTAACGTCGCTGACGTGGCAGACATGTTTTTTTAATTTTCATTTTATTTAACCTCAAAAATTTCCACGTAGGCGCTTTTTTGTGTCTCTTTTTTGTGTCTTTTGAGTCTTAAATGTTAAAAATGAAAAGCTTAAAAATTTTGGTTCCACCAAGTGTTGAACCCATGCCTTTTACCTTAACAAAACACACCTCATCCACTAGGCCACTTCTATTCTTTGTATATTAATTGCAATACATTTCTATATATTATATAGTACAGAAATGTATTTATTAAATAGATTATATTTTGGTTTTAGTTTTGGTATTAATTTTTATTTTTATTAAAAAGTAATAATAAACAATAATATATGCAGTAATATATAAACTATTAATATTTTTACTATTAATTTTTTCAACTAGATTAAACACTCATGAGAGAACTCACATTGGTTTTAGATAGATTAAACAATGAGATGAAAATATTAATAGATGAATTAGTTAATAAATTAAATAATTATTAAATAGTTAAAATATTTAATAAACTAATAATTTTAAATATTAATTAGTTAAGTATATTTAACTATTGAAACATATTTTTAAAATGTAATTGGGTATTTCAACTATTAATATTTAAAATATTAATAGTCGATAGATTCAATAGTTATTAATAGTTTATATATTAAATAGTTGAAATATTTAATAAATTAAATAGTTAAAATATTAATAGTTGAAACCCAGAATTAGAGACCTAAACAAAAAAAATACAGTAGCAGAAATTCAGAATTAGAGACCTAAACCAAAAAATATATATATTCAGGGACTAAACAAAACACACGCTAACTAATTAGGGACCTAAACCAAAACATATATAAATTAAATAATGATTTTATTAAATTTTTCAAATTTAATTAATTTATTAAATTCTATAGTTAAATATACCTTAACTATTTAACGTTTAAAATAATTATTTTTCTAAATATACCTTAACTATTTAATATTTAAAATAATCAATTATTTAATAGTTATTTAATATTCAGTTAAAATAATTAAGTTTTAATTAAAATAATTATTTATTATTTAACTAGTTTATTAAATTCATACCTTAACTATTTAATTTTTAATTGATTACATTTAATATTTAACTATTTCGTATTTATTTGATACTAGTATTAAATAAATATTTGAAGTATTAACTAAATATATATTTGTTTTTATTAAATAAATAAATATTTGAAGTTTAAAATATTTTAACTACTTATTAATCCTGAAGCATTTATGTAATATATATAATGTTGCATTCCAATGATAGAATGGAAAGTGTGGTTTAGTGGTTGAACATTAATATGTGAGGGTAAAAAGCATGGGTTCAACCCTTGTTGGGACCAAAATTTTAGAGTTTTGCATTTTAACATTAGATCCAAACAAAAATCAAAAAATAAAAAAAGAAATAAAGTGGCCGCCGTCAGCAATTAAAAAAAAGAAAAAATAGAAAAGTGGTTGCCACGTCAGCAACATTTGCCACATCACAGTTTTTTTTAACAGAACTTTAACGTTAGGGACCAAAACAAACACGAAATGAACATATAGGGACTTGGACCGAAAAAAAAAAGATACAAGGACCAAAATAAAAAACACGCTAACTTACAGGGACGAAAACACTATTTAAGCCGACTAATATTAATTGGAATGGCAGTAAGAATGAATATTTTAGACCCCAAAGAGGAATAAGGCAGGGTGATCCAATCTCTCCTTATCTTTTTGTTCTTTGTATGGATAAATTGGCTCACTTGATTGATCATGCGATTAACAAGAAATAGTGGAAGCCTTTTCAGGTTGGTAGGAACGGTACATGCATTTCTCACCTTATATTTGCCGATGATTTATTAATTTTCGAGGAAGCTAATGAAACTCAGCTTAATTGTGTCAAGGAGATCTTAGACTAATTCTGCCAAATGTCGGGGCAGGAGATCAGTAATGAGAACTCTAACATCCTTTTCTTAGAAAATGTTCCTCGTGGCACTAGAACTAAGTTGGTGCTAGCATCAGGTTTTCGAGAGACTTACAACTTTGGAAGTATTTGGGAATCCCGCTTAAAGGGAAATCTATTAGAAGAAATGATTTTCAGTATGTTATTGATCAAGTAGCGAATAAACTTTCGAGTTGGAAAGCTAGAAACCTGTCCTTCGTCGGGAGAGTGACTCTTTCTAAAAGTGTTATAGAAGCTATTCTTACTTACCCGGTGATGACTAATCCCCTTCTAAAAGCTTGCATCCAGGAGATTCAGAAGATTCAGAGAGGTTTCATTTGGGGGGATACTGATTCGATCAGAAAATATCATGTTGTTAACTGGGATACTATGACTAAACCTAAAAGTGAAGATGGTCTTGGATTACGGGATCTCAACATTATGACTCAAGCCTGTATAATGAAGTTAGGTTGCAAGATTTTAAATGAAGAGGATGATATGTGCTGCAAAATTATGAGAAGCAAATATAAAATGGATATTTCTAATGGCACTTTACAAGCCAAAGCTGCAGATTCTAATTTATGGAAGGCCACTGTAATAAAAATCTTTAAATTTGGCGGACATGGGGATTTGGAGAATAGGTAATGGGGAATCTATCAAGTCGTGGAGCCATAGTTGAATTGAGAAAGGTTTGATCCTGGATGACTCTAATATTCATATTCCAGTTGATATGACTACTGCCAGGTTGAAGGATTTAGTTAGTACTAATAAAGACTAGAATTGGACTATGTTGGATTGGCTGCCAAGTAATATCCAATTGAAGATTGCTGCGATTCTTCCTCCTATGGAGGATAGTGATAAGGATAAACTTGTGTTTGCAACAGATTAAGAAGGGAATTGCTCCATCAGCCATATGTACAAGAAAATTTTGATCACTGGTGAGCAGAATGTGAGCAAGGATTGGGCCGAGATTTGGAGATTAATGGTTCCAGAAAGAGTTTGTAGCTTTGTTTGGATTCTTAAAAATGATAGGCTGCTAACTAACTACCGCATCAGTGCTTCAGGTTTTGCAGGATATGGTTTCTCTCTTTGAGGAGTAGTTAGTGAGTCCTCCCTGCATGTTCTTAGAGATTGCAACTCAGTTAAAAGGCTCTAGGAGAATATAGTCCCTGGCAACATAAAGGATGATTTCTTCTAAACTAGTTGGCAAGATTGTCTTCAACTGAACATTTACGGCAAGATATATGGTATTCCAGACTGGTGTAATGTTTGGGCTATAGGTTGTCATACCTTATGGTTTTGGAGAAACAAGGAAGTGCATGATACCAACTACAAGCGCCTTAATATGGCTAGAGAAGTTATCGAGGAAAAGGTGAATCATTACAATAAGGCCATGGCTTGTAAGCAACATATTATGGATAGGAATCATGAAGTCAATCTGGTTCATTGGAATCCCCCAAGGGAGTCTTTTGTCAAGTTAACTGTCGATGGTGCTCATGATCATCACGTCATATCCGGTTGCAGAGGTATTGTGAGGAACAATTATGGAGCTTGGATTGGAGGATTCTCCAAGTGTATTGGTTCTTGCAGCCCCCTCATGGCTGAAATCTGGAGCATATATATTGGTCTCAAAATGGTTGGTGACTTTGGTTACAAAAGAGTAGAGGTAGAGACTGATTCTAGCAAGGCTGTGGATTGTATCATTAAAGGTAAGAGCGTGAATATGGCTGCTGGAAGTTTGGTGACTCAAATCAAAATTTTGATGGCCAGATTTGATATAGTAGATATATATCACAACTATAGGGAAGCCAATAAGTGTGCTAACTTGCTTGCTCTTGAGGGTAAAAAGTTAATAGGAGACACCATCTTTTATAGAGATATTCCTCCTTGGTTAGTCCATCTAGTGGATAGAGATTCTAGTGGAGTCCCTTCTACTAGACTTATAGTTTTGTAGTTTTTTTTTCCTTGGGCTTAGGCCCTCCATAATACCAATTTTTTTTTTTGATAAAACTGTTATTCTCTCTTTCATTTATCACATTTTTTTATTTAACTGTATTTCTAACCAATTGAATTATATTCAATTTACTGTATTTTATTTTTTATTTATGGAAAACTGAAATATTAAGTTGAGAGAAATAATAATTTTCTTTTCATTAGACATTTTTCTTTTAATATGTGTGAATTGATTGATTGAATTAGTTAAGTTGAGAGAAATAAATATTAGGTTGAACTTAAGATATATAGTAAGTTTAAATGGAATTTTGTTTTATTTCTTTTATAAAGTCGTTCATGTTTTTGTAGTAGTCAAATATTAGAATCCATCTAAGAAGTTGAAATGAAATAAATATTAGGTTGAACTTAAGATATATTGTAAGTTTAAACACAATTTATTCAACTTTTTTTTTTTAATAAAGTTGTTCATGTTTTAGGAGTAATCAAATATATGATACATTAGAATCCATCTAAGAATTAGTCAAAATAAAATTTATGAAAGCTCTTAAAATGCAGAAATGTCAAAGCAAAGGAAGTAACGTTATTATGATGTGATCCATTAGTTAATGATGTGATTATGATTGTTTCCTAATTTCTATTTTAAAAGATATACTATTCTCACTTTTAATTAGGAGTGGAAAACGGGCATGTCCGTCCCGCAAAAACCAAAAAAAAAAGGGATGTGACAGACATATTTGATTGTACGGGTCTAAAACTTTACCCCGCCTCACAAAAAATTGAGGGCGGAGCAAGGAAAGCCCGCGAGCATTGAACCTTTTAGACCTAAAAATGATAAAATTGTATGAAAAACCTCATGCCCGCAAAAGTCCACAAAAAATGAGGCAGAGCGGAGTGGTCACATTAAAGGGAGCGGGCCTAAATACTTTTCCCGCCCTGCAAAAAAGTGCCGGCAAAACGGACTCTGTCCGCGGGCCAGACCCGTTTTGAGAGTTAACAATTAACTATAAATTCTAATTATTAATGTCAGCGTATCTCGTGTAAGGTGGCAAAATGGATCGTCTGTTCCGTTCTGCCTAAGTTCATTAAAAAAGAGCGTGGCAGACAAATCCGCCAAATAAAAAAAAAATGAGCATAAAAATCTAACTTGTCCCGCTAAAATATAGGCGACAGGCTTGTCCGTATGTTTTTTCTTCATATTTTAATAGATTAATAGGTTTTGTTTTTTACTTTTTAATTATATTTTTCACTTATTTTTGAATTAATTTTTATATAGTATCTTTTAACAAATTTTACATAAAAATAGAGTTAAATATGTTAGTGGTCCTTATAAATATGTCACTTTTCACTTATAGTTCCTACAAAAAATTTCATCGAATTTTGATTCTCACAAAATTTTTCGTCATAAATTTTAGTCCTCCCGTTAGATTACTCTAACGGAGGCTTACGTGGCACACCACGTGTCACTCCACGTCAGTAACTGTGAACACTAAAAAAACAATAATTTTTTTACAATTTCTATCAAAATTAAAATAAATTAGTATTCATAATTATTTTTTATAATTATCATAAACATGGCCAATAAATCAATAAAAAATATCATTGAAAGATATAAATTATGAGTGAGACAATTATCTATCTTTTATCAATTAATCAAATTATTAAATTCTTAGTCACCTTTCTTATTTTTTTTTGTTTATTTTATTTATTTAGTATTGTTCTAGCTATATATATTTTTATTCATTAATGAATTTAACTTAATATTTTTTTGTATAATTTTTATAAAATTAATATAAATTATTACTCCTAATAATTTTTTTATAAAAATTAAACTTGACAAATAAATCAATAAAAAATATCATTGAAAGATATAATTTGTGGGTGGGACAATTATTTATCTTTTATCAATTAATAAAATTAATTTTTTCTATTTAATAAAATAAATGATAATAAATAAAATAATAATTATTATAAAAAACTATATTTAACAGATATGCATGTCATTTACGTAAATTAGTATTTTGTTTAAATTTGGCAACATAAAAATAAAGAACAATAATACACCTATTATAATTTTTTATACTTCACTATTTTCATCTTATTTTTTTGAAAATAGTCGTCGAAGGTTGATGTTGGAGCATGCAATTTATATTTGGAAGAACTATTTTTCATTAATTAATATGGTAATTTATTTTTTTATTTTCAAAAAAACAAAAAATGATTATAATATATAAATTATTTTTTCATAAAGGTTATATTCATGACTAATATTTGTAGTAAAAGAATATAATTAGTGGTTTTTATAATAGCCAACATCAATATTAAAATAATAATAATACATTAACTATAATTTTTTACATATTAAATTTTTAACCCTTATATAAAACTAATTGTTTGCCACAATTCAATTAGTAAGTTTTAATTTTTATATTTTTAATTAAAAATCAGAATCATTATATTATTAAAAAACTAACTAAAATTATTTCTTTTTAATATTGACGAAGTAAAAATAAAAATAATTATAGTAAAATTAATATACTTTTTCACACTTCAATTATTTTTTTCATTAATGAGAAAAATTTAATATAATTTGAATATCTTAAAAACAAAATTACAAATAATTATCATAATAATATATTTATTTGCAAATTTGAATGACTTGTTAAATATTATTTGTATTTGTATTGACCTTCTATACTGATATTCTAAACTGATGAATTTCCCGTCAGACAAAGACATTTGTAAAGAGAAAATCTAACGGGAGGGACCAAAATATATGACGGAAAACTTTATAAGGACCAAAATTCGACGAAATTTTTTGTAAGGACTAAAAGTGAAAAATGTCTTATTTATAGGGACTAAAAACTTATTTAACCCTAAAAAATATTACATATACTCACAAATAAATGTGTAAAATAAAATCATCAAGAATCGGAATTACTAGAATTATTTTAAAAGGGCAGAATTAAGGCGGCACGAGCTGAACGAATAGGCGGGAAGAGCTTTGGCGGGCGGCAATTTTTTTTGGGGCGGACTTTGGTTGGTGGGCAGGTCTAAAATCCCAACCCAATCCATCAATTTTAGGCGAGTGCGTGGATCGACCAACGGTCCACGACCCGTTTTTCCACCCCTAATCTCGTGTCACCTTGTCCTGTTTTATTAATGCACATCGTAAAAATATACATACAATATTTTTTATTTAAGGTTGATTTTTTATTTGTTAAGATATTTACGGTTGATTTTAAAGAAACATAAAAGTTAATAGTAGTGAACTGTTTGGAAAGAGGTCTTTGTCAAGGTGATCCACTTTTCTTCTTTATTTTTTCTGATAGTAGTAGGAAGAATACATATTTTGATGAATGTTGTAGTGGAAAAAAGGTATGTATACATGCTATAGGGTGGGGGCGCAAAATGTTGATTTGTTTCTCATTTACAATTTGTTGGGCTAATGTACGAGCTTTGAAGGAGGTATTGGTTCTTTTTGAAGCCATATCGGGATTGAAACTTAATTTTCATAAAAGTATCTGGTTTGGAGTCAACGTCTCTGAATCTTGGTTGCATGAGGCAGCGCTAGTTATGAACTTGTGACGATGGAGTTACGATCCAATATGTTTTTTGGACTCATTCGGATTCGATAACGTTGTTCAACACGTTATCAACAGTGCTCATTCTAGATTCTACCTACAATACCAACAAGTATAGACTTCCTTTATTTGATATGGTTGGTGTTACATCTATTGAGAAGACATACGCCGTTGGTTCCGCTTTTTTAGAGTGTGAAAAAGAGGATAATTTCATATAGGTATTAGAGGCGTGTCAGTTACTTTTGAAGGACCAAGTCAAAATGCAAAAGGTGATTGTTATGGATCGCGATACCGTGTTAATGAATGCGGTGGCAAAGGTATTTCCCTATTCTAATGCATTCCTTTGTCGATATCACATATCATGTAATGTGAGAAGTAAGGTTAAATTCGCATTAGGGACGAAACAAGTAGAGTACGAAGGTGGAAAAATGGTGGGAAAATGGAATCAAATTGTAAATTCTTTGACAAAAGAATTATATGCCGATTATGTCATTCAATTTCAGAAAGTGAGAAAATTATCCTGAATTATTGAAATGTGTTGAAAGCACAACTCTTGATAAGGTGAAGGAGAAGTTTGTCTGTGCATGGAATGATAATATCCGACACCTTGAAAATACATACACCAACAAAGTTGAGTCGACACAAGCTAGTTTGAAAAATTGGTTGGGTAATATCAAGGGTGACTTGTATCGGGATTGAGACTCTTTAAATCTCATGATTAAAAACCAACATAATGAGATACAAACCATATTTGGTCGGAGCATTACATTGTTTGAACATCAATTTAAGGATAACATTCTTTATTCTCAATTAGTTAACAATATGTCTCGGCCAAACGAGGTTAAAATGTTGGTTCCGATACCGCAAAATATGGTTGCACTTTTACTAAAACATAGGGTATCCCGTGTGCTTGTGTTGTTACTAAAAAGATGAAACCAGGTGATCCTATAAGAGTGAACGAAGTTATCCCTCATTGGAAAAGACTTAGTTTTGATATGATGTTTGCATCGAAGGAGAAAAACTGAATATCTCTATTTCTATCGAATTGGAAGCGATACAAGAGAGGTTTTCAAATGTCGATGACAACACGAAAATCCACATCTAATAACAATTGCGGAAGATTGAATATCTCGAAACAACCGACAAGAAACCTCCTTCTCAACTGGTAAAGACAAAGGGTGCTCCAAAGAAAGCCTACACTGAATGACAATTCAACAACATAGTCTCCTTCCTATTGTGAGCACGTCGATAAACTTTTTCTCGAATCACCGACTCCTAAATCTCAAAAGTCCCAAAAGAAATTCATCGAAGGAGCTCTCATAAGCAAACCACCTCCGACACCTATTCCACCGAAAATTCCATTCATCGATGAAATGCCCATTTTTATACACAAATATATCGAGCGGATCGTCAATGTTGAGGGGGATGGTAATTGCGGTTACCGGGACGTCTTGGTTTGGCTTGATAAGGGAGAGGATAGCCATACGCTTGTCTGTCATCAATTTATCCAAGAGTTGAAGACACATAAAGACTCGTCCACGCGGTTATATAGAGAGATAGATAAATTTGAAGCGGTTTACGACTCTTCTGTTCTTTGGTTGAACGACTACACATCGGTGTCAAAATGGATGAGATTCTCGGAGGCGGGGAATATTATTGCATTTGCATATGATAGGGTGTGCATTGAATTGACACGATACATGTTTTAAGAAACCTTTTTCCCACTCTGCACTACACCCATATAAATCTAAATGATCGCATCATGTGTATTGAATGACTTGCAAAATCGATTCATTTTGTACAAGTTTACTTATAACCGGGATGCCCCATACCACGTACGTCACCGAAATGGACGAATCATCATAACACAAATAGGATGCACGAATTCGAAAGCTTGAAATACTTCGAAAAGGCATCGAATGCAGAAAAGTAAAAAATGGAACCAACAATAGATTTAGCCGATGACTTTTCTTTTGATTTGTTTTGAATTTTGAAAGTGTAGTATATGCACTATTTAACATTACAATATAATCATTTTTTTGTCTATTATGTATTCTAATGGAAGGTTAAGTAGCTCAAAAACTATTTTATTATGCAATTCCATTATGTTGTGCTTAAAAAACTAACAACGAAAGTTCCGTAGATGTACCTATGAAAGATTCTTATTTTGCAAACTCAGGGTTTTCTTCGTAGATATCCTACGGAAGAAAAATATCTAAGGTCTTTCCATGGATAAGTTCTGTAACAAAAATGAGTGGTCCATATTCACTTAGGTCTTCTATAAATTTGGGGCTTCTTATGTTGTATTTCACACAAACACAAAAATGTCTCAATATGATATCAACATTCGTTGGTATGTCACAAGTGACACATACTCCGACGGCAAAACACTCGACGGATGTTCAAACTCAACGATTACACCTCGCTCGACGATATCATTGACGAAATCCACTACCGCCTACCTTACGGAGACAAACGAAAGATTGTGAAGCTCGAGTATCGTTCACCTTCAGTTGACAACGGAGGGAACATCTTTTACAACAACTTTGAGTTGAAGAATCGAGAGGATGTTTTAGCGATGTGGCAAACGTATTACGATTTCGAAGAGAAAATCTCGCTCGAGTTCGTAGCGACGGTAAAAATAACGGTCGAGCAAACTCTTAGAGATGTGCAAGCGTCCACCGGGATATTGAAATGTAATATTTAATTTTCTGTTGAAATTATCAGTGTAATGCCGCTTTTAATCTATGATTGTTATTTTTATCATTGCAATGTTGATTTTATGGTTTTCTATATCTGGTTTACTCCATAGATATGCATAGAGATATATTCCGTAGATGCATCTATGTAATATGTTTCACGCTACAAAAAGGTGCGTTCGAAGATACATCTCCGAAAGTAGATGAGTAATTTTGAAAGCACACATAGTGACTAAGAACCTCAAAGGGTGTGATAAGAGTTTCTCATATATAATTGAGTATGAATCTAGAAAACCCATATTGCTAGTCCAATGTACGAAAGATACTATCAAATATTTCGTAGATAATTGACCCATTTATAAAACATTATTCCCTCAATATTAAAGGAAGTGTTATAGTTAACACTTTCACACATATTTAAAATAATAATAAATTAATAATTAAAAGAGAAAGAATAACGACTTTATCAAATTATTCTTATTAATTATAGGTGTATTTAAATTATCATTAATGTTACGTGAGAAAACAATATATTATTATTTATTAGATAAAAATTTAAAATAAAATTGCATTGATAATTTAAAATGACAAGTATTTTAGTATAAATAATCTTTTTAAATATAATATTTATTTTAGGACGGAGAGGGTATTATTTATTTAAGTGTATTCTCCAACCAATTGAATTATATTCAATTTACTATTTTTTATTTTGTATTTATGGCAAACTGAAATTATAAAAGTATTTAAATTTTTTTTATCATTCTCTCTTTCATGAGACATTTTTCTTTTAATACGTGTGAATTGATTGATTGAATTAGTTTAGTTGAAAGAAAGAAATATCAGGTTGAACTTAAGATATATTGTAAGTTTGAATGCAATTTTATTCGGTTTATTTTATAAAGTCGTTCATGTTTTAGTAGTAGTCAAATATATGATACATTATAATCCATCTAAGAAATAGTCAAAATAAAGTTCATTGATTAATTTTTTTTTTTATTTTATGAAAGTTCTTAAAATGCAGAAATGTTGTCAAAGCAAGGGAAGTAACGTTATTATGATGTCAAAGGGCTCAGGCTAGGGTGAGAGGCCTGTTTAGGTCTCTCACCGTGAGAGACTTCAATTTTTTTTTTTTTTTTGGTTTAAATGAATATAAAGCCATTGGATCAGATTTGAACATATGATAGTATGGTGCACCCAACACATAATAATATTCTATAAAGTGCAACACGGTTTCCAATGCCTGCATGCTACAGTAATAGTCAATTCCAATTGCAGTAAATGAATAACATTAAATGATGATTAATTTAAATGAAAAATATTACTATTATACTACCATCATTTATTTGTCTTCATGCCATTGAAAAAATTATGGAAACGTTGCAGGCATGATAAATGGACATTTTTAATTCTGCATCATTTTAAGTTGCAAGCATTAAAAATAATAAACGTTAAATTTTGTAGAAAATTAAAATTTGCATTAAAATTATAATTAATACTATTTTTTATTTAAAAACTTTATGTTTTCTTAAAATTTAAAAAATAAATAAAGTTTAAATAAATAAACCTATCGTTAAATTTATTTTGTAAAATTTAAATTTTGTTTTTTTTAATTTAAAAAATAAATTATGTTTAACTTATAAAATCTCATGTTAATTTTAAATTTGTTTTTTAATTAAAAAAATAAATTATGTATAAATTTATAAATCTCACGTTAATTTAAATTATAAGTATTTTTATTTTTAAAAAATTATTTTGACGTTTAAATAAATTATTTCGACCTATAATAATATAATAATAATAATAATAATAATAATAATAATAATAAAACTATAATAATATTGGTAATAATAATAATAATAATAATAATAATAATAATAAAAATAATAACCAGAATAATAATAATAATAATAATAATAATAACCAGAATAATAATAATAATAATAATAATAATAATAATAATAATAGTAATAATAATAGTAATAATAATAATAATAATAATAAGAATAATAATAACCCATATGATAGTATGATGCACCCAACACAATTGAATTGCTATTTTCAATGTCTGATCAAATAGTAAAAGCTAAAGTTTTCTGAAGCAAATGATTGCAGCATTAATTAAATTTTGAAGAAATTGAAAACATGAAAACATGGACGAGGAGCAAATTGAGAAATGCAGCAAATATCAATACCAAAAGAATTGAAATAACATCATTTTTGCAACCTGCACCCTCATTAACATATAATATAACGTTACTAAAATTAAAATTAATAATAGAAAAACTGTATACTTAAAATTTACATTAAAATAATAATTAATATTGTTTTTTATTTAAAAACTTAATGTTTATTTAAATTAAAAAAGTAAATAAATTTTAACTTAATAAATCTGATGCTAAATTTATTTTGTAAAATTTGATTTTTTTTTAATTTAAAAAATAAATTATGTTTACCTTATAAAATCTCGCGTTAATTTATTTTTTTAAAATTTTAAAAATAAACTATGTATAAATTTAGAAATCTCACGTTAATTAAATTATAAATTATTTTATTTAAAAAAAAAATTACTTTGACGTTTAAATAAATTATTTTAACACCTATAAATAAATCTCACATTTAAATAAATTATTTTATTTTCAATAAATTATTTTGACAACTATAATAATAATAATAATAATAATAGTAATAATAATAATAATTAAACTATAATATGAATGAACTGATGATGTCGAACTATGTATGAACGATGTCAGGGATTCAACTGATGATGGTAAACTATGTGTGAACCATGTCAGGGAGTCAACTTATGATGTCGAACTATGTGTCTACCATGTCAGGGATTCTACTGATGATGTCGAACTATGTGTGATCCATGTCAAGGATTCAACTTATGATGTCGAACTATGTGTTAACCATGTCAGGGATTTAACTGATGATGTCGAACTATGTGTGAACGATGTCAGGGATTCAACTGATAATGGTAAACTATGTGTCAACCATGTCAGGGAGTCAACTTATGATGTCGAACTATGTGTCTACCATGTTAGGGATTCTACTGATGATGTCGAACTATGTGTGATCCATGTCAGGGATTCAACTTATGATGTCGAACTATGTGTCTACCATGTCAAGGATTCTACTGATGATGTCGAACTATGTGTGATCCATGTCAGGGATTCAACTGATGATGTCCAACTATGTGTGAACCATGTCAGGGATTCAACTGATGATGTCGAACTATGTGGGAACCATGTTAGGGATTCAATTGATGATGTCGAACTATGTGTCTACCATGTCAGGGATTCTACTGATAATATCGAACTATGTGTCTACCATGTTAGGGATTCAATTGATGATGTCAAACTATGTGTTAACCATGTCAAGGATTCAACTGATGATGTCGAACTATGTGTCTACCATGTCAGGGAATCAACTGATGATGTCGAACTATGTGTGAATCATGTCAGGGATTCAACTGATGATGTCGAACTATGTGGGAACCATGTCAAAGATTCAACTGATGATGCCGAATTATCTGTGAAACATGTCAGGTATTCAACTAATGATGTCGAACTATGTGTAAACCATGTCAGGGATTCAAATGATGATGTCGAACTATGTGTCTACCATGTCATGGATTCAACCGATGATGTCGAACTATGTGTCTACCAAGTCAGGAATTCAACTGATTATGTCGAAATATGTATGAACCATGTTAGGGATTCAACTGATGGTGTCGAACTATATGTGATCCATGTCAGGGATTCAACTGATGATGTCCAACTATGTGTGAACCATGTCAGGGATTCAACTGATGATGTCGAACTATGTGGGAACCATGTTAGGGATTCAATTGATGATATCGAACTATGTGTCTACCATGTCAGGGATTCTACTGATAATATCGAACTATGTGTCTACCATGTTAGGGATTCAATTGATGATGTCAAACTATGTGTTAACCATGTCAAGGATTCAACTGATGATGTCGAACTATGTGTCTACCATGTCAGGGAATCAACTGATGATGTCGAACTATGTGTGAATCATGTCAGGGATTCAACTGATGATGTCGAACTATGTGGGAACCATGTCAAAGATTCAACTGATGATGCCGAATTATCTGTGAAACATGTCAGGTATTCAACTGATGATGTCGAACTATGTGTAAACCATGTCAGGGATTCAAATGATGATGTCGAACTATGTGTCTACCATGTCATGGATTCAACCGATGATGTCGAACTATGTGTCTACCAAGTCAGGAATTCAACTGATGATGTTGAAATATGTATGAACCATGTTAGGGATTCAACTGATGGTGTCGAACTATATGTCTACCATATCAGGGATTCAACTTATGATGTCGAACTACGTATCTACCAAGTCAGGGATTCAACTGATGATGTTGAACTATGTGTGAACCATGTCAGGGATTCAACTGATGATGGTAAACTATGTGTGAACTATGTCAAGGATTAAAGTGATGATGTCCAACTATGTGCGAACCATGTCAGGGATTCAAATGATGATTTTAAACTATGTGTGAACCATGTCAGGGATTCAACTGATTGTGTCGAACTTTGTGATAACCATGTCAGGGATACAACTGATAATGTCGAACTATGCGTGAACGATGTCAGGGATTCAAATGATGATGGTAAACTATGTATGAACCATGTCAGGGATTCAACTTATGATGTCGAACTATGTGTCTACCATGTCAGGGATTCTACTGATGATGTCGAACTATGTGTTATCCATGTCACGGATTCAACTTATGCTGTGGAACTATGTGTTAACCATGTCAGGGATTCAACTGATGATGTCGAACTATGTGTGATCGATGTCAGGGATTCAACTGATGATGGTAAACTATGTGTGAACCATGTCAAGGATTCAACTTACGATGTCGAACTATGTGTCTACCATGTCACGGATTATACTGATGATGTCGAACTATGTGTGATCCATGTCAGGGATTCAACTGGTGATGTCCAACTATGTGAAAACAATGTCAGGGATTCAACTGATGATGTCGAACTATGTGGGAACCATGTTAGGGATTCAACTGATGATGTCGAACTATGTGTCTACCATGTCAGGGATTCTATTGATAATATCGAACTATGCGTCTACCATGTTAGGGATTCAACTGATGATGTCAAACTATGTGTTAACCATGTCAAGGATTCAACTGATGATGTCGAACTATGTGTCTACCATGTCAGGGATTCAACTGATGATGTCGAACTATGCGTGAACGGTGTCAGGGATTCAACTGATGATGGTAAACTATGTATGAACCATGTCAGGGATTCAACTTATGATGTCGAACTATGTGTCTACCATGCCAGGGATTCTACTGATGATGTCGAACTATGTGTTATCCATGTCAGGGATTCAACTTATGATGTCGAACTATGTGTTAACCATGTCAGGGATTCAACTAATGATGTCGAACTATGTGTGAACGATGTCAGGGATTCAACTGATGATGGTAAACTATGTGTGAACCAAGTCAAGGATTCAACTTACGATGTCGAACTATGTGTCTACCATGTCACGGATTCTACTGATGATGTCGAACTATGTGTGATCCATGTCAGGGATTCAACTGATGATGTCCAACTATGTGAAACCAATGTCAGGGATTCAACTGATGATGTCGAACTATGTGGGAACCATGTTAGGGATTCAACTGATGATGTCGAACTATGTGTCTACCATGTCAGGGATTCTACTGATAATATCGAACTATGTGTCTACCATGTTAGGGATTCAACTGATGATGTCAAACTATGTGTTAACCATGTCAAGGATTCAACTGATGATGTCGAACTATGTGTCTACCATGTCAGGGAATCAACTGATGATGTCGAACTATGTGTGAATCATGTCAGGGATTCAACTGATGATGTCGAACAATGTGGAAACCATGTCAAAGATTCAACTGATGATGCCGAATTATCTGTGAAACATGTCAGGTATTCAACTGATGATGTCGAACTATGTGTAAACCATGTGAGGGATTCAAATGATGATGTCGAACTATGTGTCTACCATGTCATGGATTCAACCGATGATGTCAAACTATGTGTCTACCAAGTCAGGAATTCAACTGATGATATCGAAATATGTATGAACCATGTTAGGGATTCAACTGATGGTGTCGAACTATATGTCTACCATATCAGGGATTCAACTTATGATGTCGAACTATGTATCTACCAAGTCAGGGATTCAACTGATGATGTTGAACTATGTGTGAACCATGTCAGGGATCCATCTGATGATGTCGAACTATATGTCTACCATGTCAGGAATTCAACTGATGATGTCAAAATATGTGTGAACCATGTCAGGGAGTTAAATGATGATGTTGAACTATGTGTGAACCATGTCAGGGATTCAACTGATGATGGTAAACTATGTGTGAACTATGTCAAGGATTAAACTGATGATGTCCAACCATGTGTGAACTATGTCAGGGATTCAACTGATGATGTCAAACTATGTGTGAACCATGTCAAGGATTAAACTGATGATGTCCAACCATGTGTGAACCATGTCAGGGATTCAACTGACGATGGTAAACTATGTGTAAACTATGTCAGGGATTCAACTGATGATGTCGAACTATATGTGAAACATGTCAGGGATTCAACTGACGATGGTAAACTATGTGTGAAACATGTCAGGGATTCAACTGATGATGATAAACTATGTGTGAACCATGTCAAGGATTCAATTGACGATGGTAAACTTCGTGTGAACCATGTCAGGGATTCAACTATGATGTCGAACTATGTGTGAACCATGTCAGGGATTCAACTGATGATGGTAAACTATGTGTGAACCATGTAAGGGATTCAACTCATGATGTCCAACTATGTGTGAAACATGTCAGGAATTCAACTGATGATGTCGAACTATGTGTGAAACATGTCAGGGATTCAACTGATGATGGTAAACTATGTGTGAACCATGTCAGGTATTCAACTGATGATGTCCAACTATGTGTGAACCATGTCAGGGATTCAACTGATGATGTCGAACTATGTGTGATCCATGTCAGGGATTCAACTGATGATGTCGAACTATGTGTCTACCATGTCAGAGATTCAACTGATGATGTCGAACTATGTATGAACCATGTCTGGGATTCAACTGAAGATGGAAAACTACGTGTGAACCATGTCAGAGATTCAACTGATGATGGTAAACTAGGTGTGAACCATGTCAGGGAGTCAACTGATGATGGTAAACTACGTGTCAATCATGTCAGGGATGCACTGATGATGGTCGACTACGTGTGAACCATGTCAGATAGTCAGCTGATGATGTTCGACTATGTGTGAAATATTAAAAATTACGTATTTGTGGCAAATATTATTAACAAAAAGTAAATAACATGTAATCTTTAAAAAATAAAATAAAATGTTGTTAAAAATATAATTTCATTTTAATAAAAAATAATGATTTTTTTTTTTTAAATTGAGAGTAAATTTATTTTTTAATTAAGAATCATGATTTTTTTTTATTGAAATATTTAGCATCATAATTCCTTATTTTTATAATCACATTTTTTAAAATGAAGAATAACTTTGAGTTTTTAAAAATAGTGAAAAAATATATTTTATTTTATGATAAGGTATTATGATTTGATAAACTAAAAATTATTTGTTACCAAAATTGGGAGAGACTATTTTTAAAAATAATTATGGAGTTATTAAGTGGTCATTTATAACCATTAAATTAGAATGATATCAAAATTTAAATTGAACCTATGGGTAAAACTTGAGGATTTTTCGTGTGTATATGAGATTGGTTTTTAAGACAAATTTAAATAATATAATTAGTGCATTGTCTCTCTATTTATATTTCAATTACTAACTTTAATGATTGATTTTTAAGACATATTTATCCTAACCATTTAATTTATTATCATCACCAATTATAAACCAATAACAATATGATGTTGAAGAATAATACTTAATTAATTATTATATGTATGTTATATATATATATATATATATATATATATATATATATATATATATATATATATATATATATATATATATATATATATATATATTTTGTATAAATTTATTAATAAATTTTGAAAAAATTGAAATTTTAGAAATTATTTTCCTTTCCCTCTTATATGCTGAAAGTTTCCCACAATTTTTGTTCCATTCCCTCTCATTTTCTAAAATTTTCCCTCTTCTATTTTCAGCTTAAATGGAAAAAAAATTAAATTATATAAAAATAAAAATTTCAGAATTTTAAGGACCACACTAACATTCACTTTCTCTATGTTCTATCTTATCTCTCTCGTCTGCCTCACTCCGAACCTTCACTTTACTTGGATCGCTTCCTGCGTCGTCACAAGTGAAAATGGTGGAGAAGACCGGAGCCGGTAGGAAGGAAGAGGTGGTTACCAGAGAGTACACCATCAACCTCCATAAACGCCTCCATGGATGCACATTTAAACTGATGAAGTTTTATATTTATAAAAATGATTTTTCTTTCTTGTATGAGTTTTTGTAATATTTTAGTTTTATGTTTTGATTTAGATTGTTGGGTGTGCACTATGCAGATCTAGTGTCTGAAAGATGTTTAGATTTAACTTTCAAGTTATCCAGATCTGGTATTAGCAAGTAAAATAGATCTTGGAAGTTTTGGTTCACTTCAAGGTGTTTCATGGTAAATTTTTCATATATTTGTTTGATATTTGCAGGTTAAATAGATCTTGGTAGTTTTAGCCTGTAAATGATCTTGGTGGCAACAATCGAAGGTGGCTCGGAAACGCGTTATCGTCGTCGGTGTGTGGTGGTGGTTCTACGACGAGCAGAGGAAGGCAATCACCGTGGTGTTACAGTCGATGAGGACGTCGGAGCTTTTTCGACGTAGGTTGTTGTTGTTGTGGTGAGGTTGAAGAAAGTGAAAAAATAGTTTTGACCATGAAAGTGCTTCTGAATACGGTTCCGAATCCTCACTCTGAGTTTTTCGGCTCCGGTTTTTCTCCCCCCCTTTGCAATGGATCTTAGATTTTCACTTATAGGTGTAGATTAGAGATTCCAATTAGGAAAATTATTGATTTTACGTTTCAAAATTTATGATTGATTTTCGATTTGGTTTATGCGTTAGAATTCTGAGTTAGGAAATTAGAGATTCAATTTGTTACAAATTCTGAGTTGTAATTTGTATGTAATTTGATCTTGATTCAATTTATGTTTGATTTCCTTTTCTGGTTTTGTTAAGATTTCTCTGTAATAAAGTTTTGATGATGAAAATAAAATCTTTCCTTTTTGAATTTCACAATTTCTTTGATCTGGGCTTGAATCAGTAGTTGGATTAGGGGTTTTTTGTGATGCAGAAGGTTAGGGGTGGGGATGGTCGGCCGCCGTTGGTGATAGAGAAGATGAATAGTACTAGGGCTAGTTGACTTAGTCAATTGTTTAATAAATAAATAAAAATTAAATAAATATCTGAAACCTATATTAAATATTAATCAAATTTTTTTATTAATCATAAAGCTGGTAATAATAATAATTAATATAGTGATAATCTTTATCATTGAAAAAGTCATCATTTTTATGTTGGTTAAAAAAACAAAAAAATCCGTCCTAAAAATGTGGACAGCAAGCGCCCCTCTCCCCTTCTTACTTTTTTTTTTTGACATTTTTTCATTATTAAATATTTGTAAATATTATTTGGACCAATATATTTGCTATATGTAAATATTATTTTTGTTTCGATATTATTTATAAAAATATTTTAATCAATCAAAAACTTATTTCCAGCTACTCATTAATTCGGAAGTATTTTAAATAAATTTATAAGAGACATATATTTCTCTTATTCACATTAATAACATATATTACTAAATTATTACATCAATAATATATAGCTCACTTTTACATATATTCTCTTAAAAATTATTATTAATAATATATAGCTCACTTTTACATATATTCTCTTAAAACTTATTGTATTTTAAATTAAAAATAATTTCAAAATAAAAATATTATTAATAAAAATAATTAAAAATAATAATATATTTTTTCTCGTGTTTAAATTCCTAAATTATTTTAAGTATAGCTACTTTTATTTTTTACTAATTGTACAAAAAAAAGTAATTATTATTGTTATAATGATCATATAGTACAAATTTAAAATTTAATACCAATTAATATATTTTAATAAAAAATTTAATACAATTATTGTTAGAATTTTTTTGTATTAATCAACAACTTATAAACTGACATATTTATTTTTTCGTCTTTTTAAATCAATGACACCGATTTTTTTATTAATTATTTTAATAGAATTTGGATCAAAATATTTCTTTACGCGTATATTTAAAAGATTAAACATATAATTTAATACATTATTAACAATTAAAACAAATTTTATAATTATTGTTTATATAATTTAATACTTAATATTATCATCAATTCAAAAATAGTATAACAAAAATTAATTGAATAATTTAACATTATTGTTAATTTACATAAATATTAAAATACCTTGGAAGTTGATAAAAATAGGTTCTAAATTTAAATAGTATATTTATCTTTATATTTGATAGGATGCATCTATATAAGACCGCAATGTGTTTGTAATTCTTTTTAATTATTTTTTTTAATCAATAACATAACATCTATTGTATTGTAAATATACTTTGTTGATTGAAAAATATCACAGTTTTTCCGTATTTGAAAAATAACACACTTTTTCTTATAATTAAATTAAAATTAAAATATTATTAATCTAAAAATTAAATACTATCTTTTTTTTACCGAATTAAATACTATCTTAAATACAAATTAACTATTATTTATTGTAATCTTAATAAAATTTTGCTTTTAATTGAAAACAAAGTTTTACAATGATTATGAATGAATTAATATGTTTAAAAACTTATAAATATAATAAATTGATTTAAAATATTATTAATAAAAATGTAAAAAAAAGAAAGAATCATATTTGTAAGAGAAATAGGGTGAAACTAATTATTGTTAATAGTACAATAAGTATAGGTCAAATTATTTAATATTTATTTATTTAATAGTAATAAATATATGTGAGAGATAAAGAAGAAAAGAGAAGATGTGAGAGATGGAGAGAGATATGAGAGCAATTCAACATGAGTATTTTATTGAGTGTGGAGAGATCTATAATAATAGTGGTACACCTTATATCCACCTTATATCCAGTGGCTGTCATTGATTTGAAACAAAAAAAAAAAGAAAAAATGGTCTCTCACGGTGAGAGACCTATGGGCATTGCCCACCTTAGACGGCGCCATGTCAAAGCATGTTACTTTGTATTACCTTATATCACTAAGTTTTGCTCCTATTTTTTTTTTTTTTTTTTTTTTAAATTTAGTACTTCACTCGAGTGTTTGAGCACTTCATTTTCTATCGGTACTACTAAATTATCTACTTCATTCATTTTTTTCATAAGTTATTCAGATACTAATTTCTTTTAAACAAATAATTTTTAATTGAAATATATATATATGGGGACGTATCAAATGAGAATTTTACCTATTATGAGAACTGAGAACTTTTAATAATAGCCGTACGATTTAAAATCAATGTCTTAGATTTTACTTAAATTTTAAGAGATAGTAATTAATTGATAGATTCTAGTTTACATTAAAGCAAATCTGAGCACTGATTTTAAATCGTACGGTTATTATTAAAAGTTCTCAGTTCTCATAATAGCTAAAGTTCTCATTTGATACGTCCACATATATATATATATATATATATATATATATATATATATATATATATATATATATATATATATATATATATATATATATATATATATATATATATTAAATATAATAAGAGTGGACTCGAATAACTGCAATTCGTAAAAGGTTGGGTTTAAATAATTAAATTAGAGAATTTTTTAACCTATCCAATGTTTTTCTTACGCACAACGCGAATTTCTAAAAATGTCTCTGGATATTAGAAATATATTTCCGTGACGCACCAAAATTTTAAATACCTGAGTTTTGGTGACCGAGACTCTACGTAAACGTAACTAGTGTTTTAAAAATTGGACCAAACCGATCGGTCGGATCGGTCATACTAGGAACCGAAGAGGTCACCACTCTGGTCTGATTGCTGAACCAAATATGCTATCGAACCGATGAGAATCGGCCAAAACTGGAAAAAATCGATGAACCGACGATTTTAGAAAATAGGTGGTTCAAATGCATACTCTTTTTTTTCTGCACAAAACGACGTCGTTTTCATGATTTTTTTATACAAAAAATATAATTAAAATATAATTAGACTTTATTCAAACCTTATTTGGAGCAACTTTTCTCCTATTTGCAATTAGACTTGGTTTAAAATTTATTTAAATTTATATTTTGTATTATTTTGTTGTGAGTGATGATTATATTTAGAATTTGAATATAAAAAATAAACATGTAAAATTATGATATTTTAAGATTGTAAAATTTTGTAGGTGTTGTGATATTTTTTTAGAGACTAAGTCATTCAGTTTGACCGATTTAATAATATATAATATTGCAATAGAGACTGATTTATTCAACCGAGTTATCTGGTTTAATCTGATTTAGTCATGCGGTTCGATCAGTGACCCAATACACTCACCAGTTTGATGGCCGGTTCGATTTTTAAAACACTGTACGTAACAACTTTAAACAAACTGAAAATACAACTATGGATAGGAACCGAAGATGTATTTTTGGAAGCGCCCCAAATTCATATGAGTTTTTAAGACCGGAGAATGTTTACACACAGAAACAAACCGAAAATGCACTTACGAGATAGAAACAGAGATTCATCCCCGATTTGTATTTGCACTTAAAAGAGCACTACCTCTTCCCCTACGACAGTTTCAGTAACTTTTCAAAATAAAAAAAACTCTCAAACCCTCTCAACCTTCATTGTGTCAAAATCATCCAACATTGTGATAAATTCATCAGAAATCATCAAACATCACACACATCATCTACCATATAAGAAAAGTTATATGTGTGGAAAACACCTTTCTACCCTTTTCTCATTTTTCTCCACATATGCAAAATTCTGGTTTTTTAGTCTTTATACACCTATGGTGGTATATACCCATGAAATTCGTCATTGAATGGATTGCGATGATGTAGATTGAATTCGGTGTCGGTTAGGTCAAAGTAACAGCAGGAGTTATAGAAATTGATATTGCAGCTTTCAAATCTATGAGTATTTAGAAAATTCTGGTTTAAGGAAAGCAGAATGGTTTTGGCACCAATAAGGAAACTTACACTGTATATTGAGAAGGTTATAAGAAATCTTGGTGATTTACTTGATATTAAAGTTCATGCTTGAGTTGGTATCATTAGCGGTTGAGAGGATTAGCGTATTCTCCAAACTGGTGTACATACTGTTATTTGCAATCTTGGTAGCATAAAAAATGTTTATCCGAGTTGAGGCGGAGAAGGTGATTCCGAGGACCAGGTTTGTGGATATCCATGTCAATTATTACCGTAGGAACTGGTTGGTTTTAAATTATTCTGCGTGGTACAGTTAAAGTGTGATTGTCGTGCCTTTCAAGATCAAGTATCCGGTGAATGCATCATCCAGGAATGGTAGGTTGAAGGTGTAGGTTCTTCATTTGATTGTTTTGGAGCCCAGCTACCAAGTTTTCATAGCAGAGTGTGATTTTTGTTTTATCCACAACTGAGACTGGGACTGCTGCTGCAAAAGTGGCACAAAACTGTATGATTCAAGAATAGAATAAACTATTATTAAAAAAACAAGGCAATGGGTTTTCATGATCTTATGGGATTTGACGGTGTTTTGTGTTCCCATTGTTTCTATTTCTCTTACAAATTATTCATTATTATAGATGGATTAAATTGAATCATTATTTTAAATTAATTGGTGTTAATTGAATAGTTTTATTGTAATACAATTTTGAATCAATTTTACTGATTCTTTATTAATAATAATGGTGGATGAATATTATATAAAAAAGTTTAATAATTGGACTATTGAATATTTGAAGTAAATAAAAAAAAAGTTGTCTATTTAAAAATAATAATAACATCATTCACAAATGTTGCACGACATCACTCTCAATATATTTAAAAACTCTCTTAAGTTTAATGAACACACCAACATCCAATTTTTTAAAAGTTATTGGAATTTCTATTTTTAAGCTTAATGATTAATCGAAAAGAATAGTTAATGGAATTTCTAATTTTTAAGTAACCTTTCACCAACTAATCATATTTCAGTTTAAATTTCATTCCTTATAAATTTTATTGTCAATCATATTTCATTTTAAATTTCATTCCTTATAAATTTTTTGTCAATTGTCTTGCATCCATGACTTTAAATGTACTAAATAAATGATACAATAAATTGAATAATTATTTTTAATTAATTGAAATTAATTGAGGGATTTTTATAGAACCACTATATTAAATAATTTTGCAACGGTTTAAACTTCCACTACTATACACTAGGGGTGTTCATCGTTCATGAACTACATTGAATCAAACCATATTTATGGTTCGGTTCAGTTTGCAATAACCACTTCAATAAAAATCAAATTAACTGTTAAAATGGTTTCAATTCAATTTAAAACTAGTTTAGAACCAGTTTATATTTATAAACTACTTTATAATGAGTTTGTAATGTTAAACCAATTTTATATTTTGAAAGTTTTTTAAAACTTATTTTTTTAATTTTATAAAGATTTTAAATTTTTTATATTAAAAATTAATATTTTCAGAATATTTATTTATTAAAAATAAATGTTTTTTTTTTCAAATTTTTTCTTATTTACAAAAAAAACAAAATTCAGATTTTTTTTAATGCGGGTAAGCATATACCACCTATGCCATTTATGAGTATTAGAGCTAGCTTTGTGTGTGACTGTGTTATGTATTTTCCAATTATATGTATATAACTGATGAAGTAGATAGTAAAATGTTAAATATTTCACTAAATAGAAAACTGAATGTTTCATAAAGTAATAAAAAGCTGGAACCGTTTTACGAATTTAAAAAAGTGATTTTAACTTTACACTATTTGTGAAAATGATTTTTAAGAGTAATTAATAAAAATTAGTAGAAACTATATCAAACTCATTTCTTATTAATTTAGAGTACTCAACTGTTGTTTGAAATTTTATCATCTAAAAAAAATGAAATTTTATGAAAAACTATTAAAATCAATTTATCATTACTAATGCCACTTAACTTAACAGTTTTAGTTATTGTAAAGTGCTAGTTTTTTTAATACACAAACTGAATTTAAGTTTTAGAAATTTTTTCCCAACTTTTTTTTTTTTGTTTCCAGAGGGAATTTTTTTTTTTACAAAAATGCTTTTTTTTAAAAATATACTTATGTTTTTTAATTTTCAATTTTTTTTATTTTCAAATTTTTTTTTTACTGTAAGTTGATATTTTTTATTTTCAAATAATTTTGTTTAAAATTTATATAAGAAACTAATTAATATAATTAAAGCAGCTTATAAAAGGAAATTGGTTCTGAACCGGTTTTAAACTGAATTTGAACCGTTTAAATTAAGTAGTCCAGTTCATTAACCATTTAAATGGTTCAGTTTTTTAACGGTCCAATGCAATTTAATTCAAGTATACAATTCAGTTATCCATATTTTTGAACACCCCTACTACACACTAGTATTTTTAAATTAATAAAAAATATTAGTGAATTAACAATTAAATCATTTAGTAAATTTAGTAACCAATATAAACCGCTTTGCTTCGACTTGGAAGAATGGTATGAGAAATGTCAATGTCAAAGTGAAGAATGGTAACACCGTTCTAATCAAAGATGTTTGGTATGAAGAGTAATCCGATGAGTGTAGGTCAGCTTATTGAGAAACATTTCTCACTTACCATGAAGAACAATTTCTAGAAATTGTATGTTCCTAGTACGAAAGAGTATTATTATGAGAGTTAGATATATTATGGGGAAAAAACGAAAAAGAATGTAATGCTATAATTTTTCAGACATAAAACTTGATGTTTTACTTAACGTTTGCAAAAATGTTCTGTAATGCCATCTTGTTCATGTTTTCAGCATTTTTTAATAAGGGTAGTGTTCAGGACTGGGCCGAGCAGGCCCAGGTCCCTTGGCTAGCCGAGCAGGCCCAATCTGCTTGGGCCCATTTTCCATTTACCGTTACGAACTGGTCCACGCGAGGATCGCGTGAGTAACGCGTCAGCGAAGGATTCAATCAACCACCTCCGAATTCTACGCCACGCTCACTCAGAACGTGAGTCACCTGCTGACTCAGCCCTAGCAGAGGGTGTTCTGGAAGTTTCCTAGCACGTGGGCCTCCAATTGGATTTGGCCCAAATAGGAAACTGATTGTACCTGATCAGGAGGATCTTTAAGGCGTGCACAGAACTAAATCTTTGAGAAATGAAGGGGGTGTACCTGCAAGGTACTCCGATGCCAAAGTGAGAAGACGGGCAATCAGAGCGCAAGTACAAGCTAAAGGTTAGAAGAGAATGAATGTCTGACCCTCTAGTGAGAGAGGGTATTTATAGCCCCCAACGTTGGGCAAAGATCTCGCTAATGGACTAGATACCCAGGTGTTGCACCCCAAAATTTGCCCTCTTTATTTGAGCTATAAGTTACGGTAGACGTTTATATCGTCTTCCAAAAATCAAGAGAAAATTAAAAAGAGTTTCATTGAAGATGCGAGCTAATTGAAATTTGTTCTTTGAAATTTGAGGTATTCATTCAAAGTTCAAAATGGGATCAATATTGTTAAAATTGATTGAGGTTTGTAAGTGTGGAAAGGAAATGCATTTGGATTTCTTAAGGAACAACTTACAAGACATATTCAAAACATAGCATAATACAAGTTAATTTGGTTTAAGGATTGAATTAGGAGTCCGATAAGAATGCAAGACGATTGGATTCGAAGTAGATTCGGGTGTTTCCATAACTTCGCATTTTGCTCACGATTGTATGAAGTTTTAAGCTTGCAAGATTATTGAGTTGGTTTATCGGAATCGTTACAAGGCTTACCGGATGTTCATCATTTCATGTAGATATTATTCATCATTGTTCAAAATTTCAAATGCAAATGTTCAAGAGTTATCATCAAGCTTTACATTGTCCAAAATCCAATTCATGTTACATAATACTCAAAAATCAAGTCCATTATAGTCATGTCTAAGTCATATTACACAGAAAAATATTACAAGAAACTTATACCCAAAGTCTATCCTAAATCTCATTCCCATTAGCCTCCTACTTGACAAAGCTTGTTGGCAATTCACACAGCAAATCCGATGAATCAAAAGCCGAGCTTGCCATCCATGTTCAAATCTGCATAAAACTTGTTCAAAAGAAAACCGGCAGCATAAAACTCCTTTGTCACAATCAAACCGAACCGGCAATAAAATGCAGCAGCACAAAAAGAAGCTATAACAAAAACCTGCAAGAGTCACTGAAGAGGATCACAAAAAAAAACTCAGAAAAAGAAGAGAGAATCGATAACTGAAAAAAGAAAAATCATAACAAACTCTTGAACCGATTCTCAATCTCCAGCTCCATCATCAATTTTCAACCACCGCCTCTAACCGAATTGCTCTCTTCATCCTTGAACCAATCGTTCTTCCACTCTTCATCAACCGGAACGGAAAAAAGGCATAACAGAAACCTAACAAACTCATCCCTGCATCTACACTACCTTCATCTTCTTAACCTCTCCGATTCAATCACAAAACCTTCATCTTCTCCACACCTCAATTCAATCATCACCAGAAATCAAATAGAAAAATCAGAAGAGGAAAGTGGCGTAACAAAATTCATAACAGAAAGAGGGAGAACTGTAACGGACTCACCATCGCTTCAGTCTTCATCAACCTTCATCATTTCGCCACGAAACCTTCATCATCTTCATCTTGCTTCGATCCCTAACCTTCACTTTCACCGTTACTTCTGCAGATTCATCAACATCTGAGAATCTTCAAGTCTCCGCCACGCTTCGATATCCCCATCGGCCTCAATGCTTCGTCCATCAACAACAAACAACCTCATTAACGTCGCAACCTCAAGGACTTCCGTTTCAAATCGTCATCTTCACCGAAGCAACCTTCAGACATCGTTCTCCGACCACGACGCGTCGCCGTTTTCTCTGCAAATCTCGTCAAACAGCGATTCAACTATCGCCACATCATAATCACCAATGACAAAAACGCAGTAACGAAACCGAGAGAGATTGAGGCGGAGAGTTTGATCGGAGAGAATGAGAGGAGAGATATTTGAGACGAGGGAGGGAGACGTGTATTAGTTCGGTTCCCTTTTGTGGCGGCCAGGTTTTGATCGGAGGAGAAGGTTTATCTCCGGCGCCGTTTCGTCGTGAAAGGGAGAAGGGAGACTTGATGCGTCACAATACGTAAACCCTAATCCCTTTTGATTCTTTTGATATTATGTGACTTTGATTAGTTGAGTTAATTGAGAGTAATGAGAGTAATTTGAGTTAATTGTAAATTTGATTAACAAATCTGGACTATACACCTTGGGCCAAACGAATTGCTGTTCATACATCCCCATAGGCCCGCAACTCATCCATTTTTGGCATAAAACATTCAAAACTGAACAAAAACAATCATTTTGGGTCTGTCTATTGGGCCAGCGCCCCTACCACTCCTTGTACCACTGATCTCAATCTGAACCCCCCTGATTCAAGTTTCTTAGGTGTTTAAAATTGAATTTTGTATATAATTTCTTCCTATTATTTTCTAGATGATAATGACATGAAACAATTGTTTTTTTTGTTAAATTTTTGCTTGATAAAAAGAATATAAAAATATGTAATATTTTGCTTGTTAGAATTTAAATGTTTTGCTATATTGTTTAGTTTTAATGCTTTGATAAAATGCTATAAAAAAATGATGTTTGATTAGCTTTCTCGCATTGATAAAAATAACCGAAAACATGTAATATTTTGCTTGATTAGACTTTAATTGTTTTCTTACATAGTTTTGTTCTATTACTTTTAGTTGAAAATGTCATAAAAAAACAATTTAATCTTGTTAGATTTTATCTTAGAATTTACTTAGAATTTAATTTCTCTTATTCCCTATGGCGGTGTGCGTTTGCCTTGTTATTACTGATTTGATTGTTGAGATGTGCGAGGTACTTCGAGAGAGCCTTTGATTGTGATTCGTTTGCTTCGTGTTCCACTTTATTTGTGGGACATGAATTCGATTCCGGTGCGATTGATTTGCATCGTGTTCCACTTTATTTGTGGGATACGAACTTCTTCCTGACGCGATTCACCCGATCTCTCATTCATTGAGATGTATATTCCTGTATTGTCTGGCTTGTGTTTCTCTTGCAGGTTGCTTATGTGGTTATGCTCGACGCGTGCCACATGTCGCTTGTGATCTACTTTCACGACGACGCTTTCTGACTCACTTTGCTGGATGATGGCTTACGCGAAGTATTCCAGACTTCTCTGCTTACGCTTGCTAGCTCATTGCGGATTTGCTATCCGTTTAGTATTGTCTCCTTGTCCCTTTTATCGCTTTCCGCATCATCCTTTAACATGAGAAGTAGGACCTAGACATGCATCTGGCCAAGCCCTCGAAAGAGGCTCTGTTTTTGTTGGTGTGTTTATATTTGTGCTTTGCGGCAGGGAGTCACGGTGTAATAAGTCCTATATGGCACTCCGTTAAGTCCTCATGGAAGGCACGCGGAAAGGGTTAGCAATCAACCCCTGCCTAGTCTCATCGAGTCCGTTCAGTATGCGCACGCCATGCGTTGCTCGCTTCTGAACCTGCACAAGATCTTGTTATCGAGTATGTCAGGAAAAGGGTTCATGCAGCCGGACCCCCGCCTTTCTTATAGCTCGCGTCGCTCGACGTTGATGCTCGGTGTACGCACGCACCGTTTTCCTTTACGATCCGTGATGGCTTGGTTGCTGAGAGGGGTCCGCCTTCTTGTCTATGGCCTGATCATTTTCACGAGGTCTAATGCTTGGTTGACTTGG
The DNA here is from genome assembly GCF_029867415.1 of Vicia villosa. Taxonomy (NCBI): domain Eukaryota; kingdom Viridiplantae; phylum Streptophyta; class Magnoliopsida; order Fabales; family Fabaceae; genus Vicia; species Vicia villosa. The sequence continues at coordinate 739,239 of NW_026705350.1, forward strand.
GTTGAGTTGCTCCCCTTGGCTATGGCGGGACCGCTTTTCTACCATTCGGTCAGTACCGTTGGTTTGTTTGCTTTACGAGTGGATGCTCGTTTGTGTGCTCATTGTGTGCTTTTGCCTTTTCCCCCGTAGGTTGATAGCTTAGCTTAGACTTGTACCCTTTGTATGATAACATTAGGTAGCAAGCTTTCCCCCTTAGCTTAGGTCTTCCTCATGCATTCTTTAAAACACAAACCACACTCTTTGATTTTATTTTCTTAAGAACTTGTTATTTCCGCTCCATTCCCAAGCATAAGCCTCCAAAGGTCGAGCAGCGGAGTGTGAATGTAACTCGTTCACCTAAAAAACACAAAACAAACGGAAATTAGTTAGCCGAGCTACGGTAGCTCTGATTCTGCAAAACAGATACGTAGGCAGCGGGGTAGGGCCCATGCGAGCACAATCCTTTCTTTTCCCTACATTCTGCATTCATTTTAGTCCAGATTAGCATAGATTTATTACACACCCATAGATTTAGACACTAGCGTGGATACCATCGAGTACGATGGGCGCGAGGGGTGCTAATACCTTCCCCTCGCGTAACCGACTCCCTTACCCTTTTTCTCTGGTCGTGAGACCGTTGTTTTGTTTTGTGGTTTGCTGGCATTCCCTTCCTTTTCAGGATAAATATGTTAGTGGCGACTCTGTTAATTTTCGCGGTAGCAACAGCTGGCGACTCTGCTGGGGACGTCTCGACCTGTTGCTGGTCCGGACCTAGCGAGTCGATCCTAGCGCTTGTATGTTTATCATTGGGTGTTTTTACTGCTTTGCATATTTACCTGTTTGCATTGCATTCTATGTGCGCTTTTACTTTTTTGCATCATATTCTGGACTGTCTGGATCTCTGTCTGTTGGGTGGGTGTTTCAAGAGGTAAAAGGCCCAATACCCAGGCTATGTGTGAACCATAGGAACCCTAGGATAGAGTGGAAGCATGGTTTGTCTCGAGGTGTACGTCTCGGGATGGATTATGTGACCACGAGCAGAGTAGTGGTTTCAAACGGAGGTATTATCGTCACCCGCTTACGCGCTGTGATGATGCTTACCTTCGGGCGGACCGTATACTGCGTTTCATGACCTTACCTTGGCCTAGATTTTACCCGTGAGTGGGGCGGGAATCAATGATCATTTAACAGGTACATTGTTGGTGACCGCTGTTCTCGTTCGTGGGTTACCGCTGTTCTTGTTCGTGGGTTACCGCTGTTCTCGTTCGAGTGTACTATTGGTTCCTGTTCGTGGGGTACTATGGTTCTTGTTCGAGTGGTAATCTGTGTTCTATTCCAGTGTGTTATTGACCATGGGCTTTGGTTCCGTGGATTGATATTCTATGTTCCGAGTGGTATACTATTTGGGGCCCGAACCTTTGGCTTTGTACTATGTGTGTTACCGGCGGTCCAGAATGCCCGGTGGGCGGCAACAAGCCCCACTGTTGGAGCGGTAAAGCGGCAAGCAACAAAAGATTTGGAAATATTCATCCGGGAATTATCGTGTCCACAGAGATTGGTGAGAAGAACTGCCGTTCGACTATCTCGTGTTCTAAGTTTCATGATTTGGGTGCGGAAAGGTAAGTGCAGGAAAAGTAAATAAAAGCAAATAAACAATCTTAATAGCCTAAGAGAAATAGTTATGGAATTGCATTTCGTTCTACCCGTCGAATACTTAAATCTGAAGATCTATCGCTCGACACTCACAATACGCATCAACATCACCGGGCATCACTCGAGATGCCACATCGGTGCCCATGTCTGCAACACCGACGAAAGCTCAACCGTACTATTCACATCAGCGATTTCTCCACCGACACAAACAACACGGAGGCATTAGACTCGATACCCACTACGATTGTTAGTCCTGAATCCATGTCTGCAACCCAGAAACTAACAGTTATCATTCCTAACCAAGATCTATGGTGTCCATGTCTGCAACAACACAAATCCAGAGCATTTAAGCAAAAAGATCAAGAACAACAACAATGATGATTTGTAAAGCGAATATATAAACGATCCCAAGATCCACAAATATACATACAATAAGAGTAGAAACATACATACAACACCCACCATTGGAATGAAACAAAGGGAAGAGAGAAGATGAACCGGAAAGATCTCACCGGTACAATGAAATCGAGTCAGATCCATGATCAATCCACATGACGTCGCACCCAATGGTGTTTCCTAAGCCTCTAAACTACCAAAAAAGGATCAGAGCTCAACTTGTCAAGAAGAGGTGATAAAAAACCTAAAAAATCTGTTATTAACTATTTATACAAAACTGAGTTTCGCAGTGGGCGCGACGCGCCCTATTTCAGTGCGACGCGCCCTATATAAATTTACTAAACCGCCCTAGAGCGCGACGCGCCCAAATCCGGCGCGACGCGCCCTAACTTCTGCCAGACTAAGCTCTTCAAACTCAAAGAGGGCGCGACGCGCCCTACAGCGCGCGAAGCGCCCTGCACCAGAACAGCAGAATTATTTTCTCTTTGCTCTCGCAGCCGTGTCTTCGACACTTTATTCCTCAAGGCTCCGAAAACGCAAGAATACCTACAAAAATACAACAAAACTATCAAACGGTATAAAAGTATATGAAAATACAAGTATTCGTAAAGTAAACGTAATTACACAAAAACGGGGGATTATTCAAACGGTATTAACAAAAAGCATTGATAAGTGCCACTATTTACATACACAAAATAACTACAATTTGGCACTTAACAACTCTCCCCAACTAGAATCTGTTTGTCCTCAAACAGGGCCAAACACTCAAATCGCAAAATTAAAAATATAAAGAATCAAGAATCAACAAAGTTTAGAAAAACGAAACAATTGTACGGTTCAAACAAAAACGTACAAACAAAGTAAATACTTACCACTATCCTACAACGACAACATGAAAATGAAACGATTCCTAAGTACAAAAATTCATACAAAACATCCTAAAACAAAACAAGCTCAATAATGAATCACGCCTAGCAAAAACTCATCGGTAGATGAAAAACACCGAAAGGTGAGGACTTTGAACACTCATCCAACAATCTTGAAAACAATAGACAAAATTATGGATTCATCTAAAAATAGTATTGAAAATGCAACGGCACGAATCACAAGGGCTTTCAAGGTTGTAATGTGGCTCGGTTAACAAACAAGTGATAAGTCCTAAAGCTAATCGAAACAAAAAAACTTGCCTAAACCTAAGGGAGTAGTTACTTCCACAAAGTTTCAAACAATATAATTTCAATCAAACTTCTTCTTTATCAAAAATTGTCAAACCAAAACATAATACTTATTAGCACACTCTTGTTCCAAACTCTTTTTGTTCTTTTCTTTTTCAAACTTTTATCTTTTTTCTTTCTTTTTCTTTTCTTTCTTTCTCACATTTTTTTTCTTTTTCTTTTTCTTTTCTTTCCACTACCTCATATCAATCACATCATAAAGAGGCAAACATCTTCTCCCCAACTTGAATTCAACCATAACATAAAGTGAATACTCCCTACTTTCTAAGGCAAGGTAAAAATCCATCTAAACATCATAATTATAGGTCAAGAAAAAAAAGATAATCAAAATCCATCAAAAAGGGTGAACTATGTCTCAAGTTCAAAAACAAAATGGACAATGACAAAAAGGCTCAAAGGGGGTACTAATGGTCACACACTCACAAGGTAAAATGACATTTGGCTTATGGTAGTTGCGCTCAAAATCAAACAAGTGCCTTGATCACTTTCGTGCATTCACAAAATCAATACAGACGGAAGATTAAACATAATAATATCCAGTTAAAACAAGAATTGTCGGTCTCTCGCATATATATACAATGGAAAGCCACCTCACATTTATGGTAAAAAGGAAAAACTAATTGTGATTCAAGTCATGAGCAAGTTATGCAAAAAGAATGAGTAATATGAAATTTGTACAAATGAAAAGTCTCCTAATCATGCTATGCTATAGAAAGCGATAAACGAGTACCTTGCGGCGTACAAATTTGAACAATCATTACCGCACAACCGGCGTGTTGAATCTATCACAATTGGAGAATTACCAAATGCTACTTCAAGCGATCGGGCCAAAATTTGAATCTAAACACAAACAAGAGAATTAAAAAATAAAACTATAAAATACTATACTATAAAGCCTTGGTGTAAGTGGGAAAAAGGCGAGCCGAGTGACCCGTTAAAAAGAGGTCACTGGTCAAAAGCAACCCAGCGCGCGACGCACCCATGAGCGCGCGACGCGCGCTACACCAGAAAAACCAGACCAGTCTAAAAAGACAGATTTTCCAGTGAGCCACCACTTAACACCTACACAACTCAATTACAGAAAAACAGAAAAATAAAACCGTTGGGGTGCCTCCCAACAAGCGCTCGTTTAACGTCGTTAGCTCGACGCCTTTATTGTTTCGCGAATGGTAAGAAACTTCCTCGCGGTACGCCAATGCTTTCGCCTCAAACGCAACCTAAAGAAAATGACCTGCCCAAACACTTAATCAAAACTATACGAAACTTAAAACATAAAACCATCGCAATGCGATTAATCTCAACCAATCCCCGGCAACGGCGCCATTTTGTTGAGGCGGTAAAGCGGCAAGCAACAAAAGATTTGGAAGTATTCATCCGGGAATTATCGTGTCCACAGAGATTGGTGAGAAGAACTGCCGTTCGACTATCTCGTGTTCTAAGTTTCATGAATTGGGTGCGGAAAGTAAATGCGGGAAAAGTAAATAAAAGCAGATAAACAATCTCAATAGTTAAGAGAAATAGTTATGGAGTGGCATTTCGTTCTACCCGTCGAATACTTAAATCTGAAGATCTATCGCTCTACACTCACAATACGCATCAACATCACCGGGCATCACTCGAGATGCCGCATCGGTGTCCATGTCTGCAACACCGACGAAAGCTCAACCGTACTATTCACATCAGCGATTTCTCCACCGACACAAACAACACGGAGGCATTAGACTCGATACCCACTACGATTATTAGTCCTGAATCCATGTCTGCAACCCAGAAACTAACAGTTATCATTCCTAATCAAGATCTATGGTGTCCATGTCTGCAACAACACAAATCCAGAGCATTTAAGCAAAAAGATCAAGAACAACAACAATGATGATTTGTAAAGCGAATATATAAACGATCCCAAGATCCACAAATATACATACAATAAGAGTAGAAACATACATACAACACCCACCATTGGAATGAAACAAAGGGAAGAGAGAAGATGAACCGGAAAGATCTCACCGGTACAATGAAATCGAGTCAGATCCATGATCAATCCACATGACGTCGCACCCAATGGTGTTTCCTAAGCCTCTAAACTACCAAAAAAGGATCAGAGCTCAACTTGTCAAGAAGAGGTGATAAAAAACCTAAAAAATCTGTTATTAACTATTTATACAAAACTGAGTTTCGCAGTGGGCGCGACGCGCCCTATTTCAGTGCGACGCGCCCTATATAAATTTACTAAACCGCCCTAGAGCGCGACGCGCCCAAATCCGGCGCGACGCGCCCTAACTTCTGCCAGACTAAGCTCTTCAAACTCAAAGAGGGCGCGACGCGCCCTACAGCGCGCGAAGCGCCCTGCACCAGAACAGCAGAATTATTTTCTCTTTGCTCTCGCAGCCGTGTCTTCGACACTTTATTCCTCAAGGCTCCGAAAACGCAAGAATACCTACAAAAATACAACAAAACTATCAAACGGTATAAAAGTATATGAAAATACAAGTATTCGTAAAGTAAACGTAATTACACAAAAACGGGGGATTATTCAAACGGTATTAACAAAAAGCATTGATAAGTGCCACTATTTACATACACAAAATAACTACAATTTGGCACTTAACACCCACCACCTTGCATCATTGCATATTTACTTTCCAAAAAAATGATGTACAAAAAATAACTAGCATACTAGCATACGTGTTCCTTTCATTTCTAATGAATCATATCTTTAAGTCTCGTGCCGAGCTTTTCCATCTTTTGCTAAAAAAAAAACACGAGATTCCTTGGAAATCGAATGAACATGGCATTGCATTCATATCATGCATCTCATACATTCCATGCATAACAGGTGTTCAGGATCGAGGATCTCTTATTCAGACTTGATACTCTCACCATACTCAGAGACTTGATTTGTTCTTGTTGGGTGTTCAAAGATTAGTCATGGAACAATTTTGTGGGGAGTTGACCAAGAAGAAAGTTCAGTTGGGTTTGTTTATGAAGACATGCAAGTTGTGACCCGTGCTCAAGGACTCTTCTCAAGAGAAACTCAAGGAGCACTTCGTGGATCTCTTCCACAATGTTTGTGGTTTCTGAAGCTCCTTTTCAGCGGCTAATCTCTTTTCTTTCATGGATTCAAGGGGGTATGCTTTTAGCAAAAACAAGAGAGACGTGAAAGATAATTCTGTCATATACCCATCTCTTATGCTCAGTGGCTTCCATGCTTGCTTTATTTGCATCTAGTTAAGCTCCTTATTGTGTGGATGTCTACAGATTCTATGCTTGATGAAGATGACACTAGGTGTGAATTCTATTCTGGGGCACCTGGTCGTGATGTTAGGATCTACAAGTCTTTGAGGTTGCTTGGGGCTCCCGCACGAGGGATTAGCAAGACACTGTCTATCTTGAGCATTGCACCATTTGCATTGCTCGAATCCCTAAAGCACTTACAAATTCCGCGTGACTTTGCCAGAATCTTCCGCCAGACAGTAATCAAGAGTGTTCTACCGAGACACCTCTTATTCTCAAGGTTCTGCTTCACATCCCGAGTCACCTGCTCATCTTGGAGTTTTCTTGTCAATAGTCTTTTCTTGTCAACAGAGACGGAAATAGTAAGAAGCAGGCTGATGTAATCTTAATGCCTGGTGTTCAGTTGCTTCCTTGCTTGATGGAATTTCAGTTGGTTAAGGTTCGTGCTTTGGGTGTTTCTCACCACAGATAGCTCTCTTGATTTTGATGACAATACTCGGTGTTTTCCATTCTCGGGGCACTTAATCATAATGTCAAGCCTTACAAGGTGTTGAGGTACAAAGAGTCTAAGACTTGCTCGATGCAGAGATGTTTGAGTTTATTCATAATGGTTTCTACTGGTCAATCCCATTTCATCTGCTGCAAGTAGAATGTTTGATCTTCCTCGAGGAAGTAACTCATGAGAATCACTTGCAATTGGTACTGCCAAAGGCTTCCAACAACTGTTGTGTGTTCCAAGTCGTGACTTTGATGGCCAAGCGGCAGAGGCTATTGTTGTTCGCCGATAGTAACACAAGGTTCCTCCATTCATAATGATGATTACTGATACAACAACTATATTTGGGGCTCCCGACCGAGGGATAAGCAAGACTCCGTGTTCTTGAGTTTGCATCATTGGCATCTCAAATCCCTAAAGAATTCACAAATTTCAGTCGCTATATTTGGGGCTCCCGACCGAGGGATAAGCAAGACGCCTTGTATCTTGAGTTTGTGCACCACTGGCACATATCAAATCCCTAAAGCTGAGCACTTACAACTTTTGTATGGCCTCGTAACGCTTGATGTTTTCCACTATGGGGCACTTGGTTATCTGATTGAAGGTTGTCAGTCATTCAGAGACAAGGTTCAAGACCTGATTGATACAAAGGCTATCACATTCGCACCTGAAGGCCAGAATTGGAGTTCTCCTTCAACTCGTCGGATCTTCTGAAGCAATAAGTCCATACGAAGAGGATCTCCTCAACATTGGCAGTTCCTAATTCATCATGCATGTTCATGTTTAAGCTTTCTTGCTTTGTTCAATACTGTTTGCATGTAAAACTTGTTTATTTTTGAACTATAATCATAATGCATTGGATATGTTTGTCTTGAAAAATCCATTCGTTTTTGCTCTTATATGTTTTTCTATGCTTTTTGTGATACCTAACTCTTGCTAACAAAGCATGATAACTCTGTAGGAAGAATGATGAACATAATACCAATAACCTCAAATGGTATGCTTTTGAGTAAAACCCTGTTGATGATGTACATGCATTGTTTCAAATTCCTAAACACTGGAGATATAAGGGAGTGAAACCCTTGTTAACCCCTTTGAGCCTTCGAAGTAGGAGTTTCTTTTAAAAAAAAACCCTCACATTTAACCCAGGGGCGGGTAGTATTCAGTTAACCTGATCAAGCATTCAAAATTCATCAGGAGCACACATTTAAGGATACAATAATGGTTATCTTTCAAAAGATTGAGGAAAGTCAAATCCACAACGGTTATCCCTCACCTCATGAGGTTGAGACATCATGATTATCCCTCACATCAGGAGGTTGAGACCAACATCAAATCCGCTGTGGTTATCCCTCACATTAGGAGGTCAAAAATGGCGATACCACAATGGTAATTCTTCATCAATCAAAGACTCCGGCAGTCACAATCACTTCCAGCAAATCTGAGATTCAGGATCACACGACTTGTTCAAAAAAAAAAGAAAAAAGAAGAAAGAAAAAAAGAAAAAGAGCCCGCTAAGTCAACAACTTGAAAGCATGTGACTTAGGCAAAAGTTAGGGCATCCCGCTGGACATCCAAATCAAAATTCAAAAGAATTTGTCCAGGCAAAAGTTAGGGAAACAAAAAAAAGAAAAGCGAAAGCAAAACAAGGATTACAAAATAAGAATCCTCATCAAAAGAACAAAGTCGTGTGATCAGACACCAAAAACAAAAGGTAAAGTGACTGCCATGTCCGAACACCTCATTGATTCCTCAATAATTTCCAAACTCCTCTTGAAAGATGAATGCTCGTGTCAAGTTAACTAAACTTAGGATTGGAGAACATCACGAAAGGGGTGGGCACCAAATAATTTGAGCCTAAAAATTCTTTTTTCTAAAAAACCATGAACCTGGCCACGTTACAACCCTCAAAAGTCCTAATTGAAGCAGGGTTAGTTCGAAAGCAGACTGTACATGAGAATACAGTAAGCTGACTCCTAGGAGATCCGCTAAACGCTTGAGTTGGTATCACACCATCTTTGTTTAAAAAAAAATCGATGTTACGACATCCTTTCAAAAAGTTTCTTTAAACTTCAAGACAAACATACTCTTTGCATTAGAATTATATTTCTCATAATAAACATTCTTTGCATGTGAACAAGTGCTTAACATCAAGAAAGTTTCCATCATGAACTTCAGATGAAACGTTTATCCTCCCGAAGGACAAGTTGTCTTTCGAACTCCGTTGAGTAGAGGCAACAATATTTCAAAGTCTGATCACCCTCATGGGCATAGAAGCATTTGAATACTCTATCAAGTAAGTTTTCAATCAATCTGAGGCAATCAGGTCAAGATTAGAAGAATCTCTCAAAGTGCTAAGCAATCAGGGGCATTCACCCAAGCACATTTGAAGCTAACTACAACACTGATCAATCAGGGCACGGTTTCAAAGTTCACGATACTGGGGCAAGTCAGTTTGATGTGAACAAATCTCAAAAGGTCCTTACAAGACAAATTTCTTCAAAGTCCTTACAGGCTGGGGCAAGACACTATGCATTGGCATTTTATCCTCATCAGGAGGTGTTCAGTTTAAAGTTCAGGTGTGAGCTAAACAACTTATGAACTTGAGAACTATCAGGGTCGTCATCCTCAGCAGTCAGAAGCTGAAAGTCCAATACTTGTGGGCATCTTTACAACCAATGTGAATCTGCAGAATTCTTTGAAAGCCAATGCCTGTTTGGTCCCTTTGAAGTAAACACTTGCTTGACCCATTAACCCCACTTCTTGGTGGCGTTCCCTTGGAGAACCAATGCCTGTTTGATGCTCTGAACGATTACTTGTTTGGTGTTCTAATCACTGCTGGCTTGTCAACTCATTGAATCCATTGCCTTTATGGAAAGTTTCAAAGCTCAGATGTCTGATAATCTGTTTGCTCTTGCATTTGCCCATTGTGGGTGTGCATTACTATCCTCTGCCATGTGAGGAGATCCCGTGAAGATGTTATGCTATATCCTGGGGCATTTTTCATCTGTTTATCTCGAAGATACATACTTTTGAGTGCATTATGTCACCGCATTGGCAGATCTAGCCAAGTGAGAGATTCTCATTCCCCAGCTGAGTACATTCATACGAGGTTTTATTTGTTCCAAGACTCTTATACCCTCGTCAAAGAATATCTCAATGCATTCTTCATGCTCCAAAAGTCTTGTTTCCAATGGAATGCTTTCTCCCCAGTTGAATCATGATAGAATGGTATCTGATTCCCCAGCAAGCTCTTAATGAGGTTCTTTGCTCGAATGCCTCTCTTTCCTCAGTAGAGCGCTTCTCTCGACATCAGATGGACCTGTTTTCCCCAGGAGAGTCATCTTATTCCCCAGTGGAGTTGCCTAAACAAAAGGTTCTTATGCTAAGTTCCTCATCCCCAACGGATCTCTCATATCCCTAGCGGATCGTTATGCATAAGTATTCATTTTCCCCACTGAGTCTTTCCTCAGCAGAGATTCACATGCATCCTCCGCAGAATCTGTGTCCTTCAAGGATTTTCCCCAGCGGAATGCTTTATTCACCAGCAAGTTGGTCACTCCCCATCAGAGTTGTCTCCATGAATTGCCTTTATCTCCACATCCCCAGAGTGTCGAGAATTTGCTTCTCCAGTGAAGTTGCCAGGGTTTTCTCCCCAAGTAAGTGGGATGTTCTTATCTTCAAGCAAGATTTATTCCCCAAGCAGAGCTCGCATCTAGATTTGATCATCTCCAGCAGATTTCTGATCCATCTTTTGCCAGCTCGCAGTTTGTGACTTTTGGTCACTCATCTTGTCCTCCGCAGAGTTCCATACTCTCTCTAGGACTTCTTCAGCAATTCAGTGCTCATCCGTTGTCTCCCCAAGCAACGTTCGAATCATGCATCATTCGCATTGCATTCTCTAAGCGTGTAGCATTTCAATTCTCGGAATACTACTCCATAAAACATTCATACATGCATCATGCATAAATCATATCATATATGTTTCTTTCTGCAGGAAAGTTATCAAGGTTCAAATGCTCCCCCAGAGAGCAATATTCGCCTAATCATTACGGGCGTTATCCTGATATTGAGATCAGAAGAGGATTGTCAATTCATCCATTGAAGGCATTCCATTCCCGGCGCACACAGTTCGGAAGAGATATTTGTTCCTATCCTAATATTCAAATTCAGATTAGTTGAAGGAACCGCCTCCGGATCTCTGTCGATCTTTCGAAGGAGCAAGCCACTGATATCATCAGATCAGATGGAGATGTCTACCTGATTGACTTTGTCCTTCAGATGAAGATTGTCCTACTTATTTTCTGGCATCATGTCCAGATCAGTTTAAAGGCATTCTTTCCCCAGCGTACACAGTTCGGAAGAGATATTTGTTCCTATCCTAATATCCAGATTAGTTGAAGGAATCGCCTCCGGATCTCCCAAGATCTTCCTAAGGAGCTAGCCCACTGATGCCTCAGATCATTCGGAAATATCTCCTGATGATTTAATTCATCAGAAGAGGATTGTCTATTATTCCTGATATCGCCAGGTCAGTTGAAGACACTCCTATTCCCGATGCCCCCAGATCGGTTGAGGATATTTGTTCTTATCCTGAAATTCAGTTCAGTTGAAAGAACCGCCTCCGGATCTCTAAGATCTTCCAAAGGAGCAAGCCCTCTGATGCCCCAGATCAGTCGGAAAATATCCATTCCCTGACGATTTAGTTCGTTCAGAAGAAGATATGTCTGCTCAGTCCTGATGTCCACAGATCAGTTGAAGACAATCTTGATTCCCGATGTCCCCAGATCGGTTGAGGAGGTCCATTTTCTTCCTGATGCCCCCAGATCAGTAGAAGGCACAATCCTGATGTTTCCGATCATTTGAGGACTTCCACCCACCTGACGATTTATTTTCGTCAGAAGAAGACTTGCTTGCTCCGTCCTGATGTCCCCAGATCAGTTGAAAGCATTCTTTAAAATTCCCGATGCCCCCAGATCGGTTGAGGATATCCATTTTCTTCCTGATGTCCCCAGATCAGTAGAAGGCACAATCCTGATGTTTCCGATCAGTTGAGGATATCCACCCACCTGACGATTTATTTTCGCCAGCAGAAGATATGTCTGCTCAGTCCTGATGTCCCCAGATCAGTTGAAGACATTCTTATTTCCGATATTCAGATCGGCCAATGACATCTATTTCGTTTTGATACACAGATCAACCGAAGATGTCAACCTTCTCTTGGTGCCCAGACCAATTGAAGTTTTTTCCCTCAGCAATGAGGTTGCCTGTTCCTTCTTATCGCAAGTTGGAGCTACTTAATTATCCAGGTCAATTGAAGTTTTTTCTCCCTGCTTGTGGGGTGGTACATTCCTTCTTATTGCAAGATGGAATCTTCTATTGATCAAGAGTGCAAATTTTCGAGTTCATTCTAGTATTCAATCTCCTTCCACCTCGACAGTTAAAAACTTTCGTTTCTCACTCGTCGGGTTCAAGAAGTTTGAATAGGGGCAGCTGTTGCACCCCAAAATTTGCCCTCTTTATTTGAGCTATAAGTTACGGTAGACGTTTATATCGTCTTCCAAAAATCAAGAGAAAATTAAAAAGAGTTTCATTGAAGATGCGAGCTAATTGGAATTTGTTCTTTGAAATTTGAGGTATTCATTCAAAGTTCAAAATGGGATCAATATTGTTAAAATTGATTGAGGTTTGTAAGTGTGGAAAGGAAATGCATTTGGATTTCTTAAGGAACAACTTACAAGACATATTCAAAACATAGCATAATACAAGTTAATTTGGTTTAAGGATTGAATTAGGAGTCCGATAAGAATGCAAGACGATTGGATTCGAAGTAGATTCGGGTGTTTCCATAACTTCGCATTTTGCTCACGATTGTATGAAGTTTTAAGCTTGCAAGATTATTGAATTGGTTTATCGGAATTGTTACAAGGCTTACCGGATGTTCATCATTTCATGTAGATATTATTCATCATTGTTCAAAATTTCAAATGCAAATGTTCAAGAGTTATCATCAAGCTTTACATTGTCCAAAATCCAATTCATGTTACATAATACTCAAAAATCAAGTCCATTATAGTCATGTCTAAGTCATATTACACAGAAAAATATTACAAGAAACTTATACCCAAAGTCTATCCTAAATCTCATTCCCATTAGCCTCCTACTTGACAAAGCTTGTTGGCAATTCACACAGCAAATCCGATGAATCAAAAGCCGAGCCTGCCATCCATGTTCAAATCTGCATAAAACTTGTTCAAAAGAAAACCGGCAGCATAAAACTCCTTCGTCACAATCAAACCGAACCGGCAATAAAATGCAGCAGCACAAAAAGAAGCTATAACAAAAACCTGCAAGAGTCACTGAAGAGGATCACAAAAAAAAACTCAGAAAAAGAAGAGAGAATCGATAACTGAAAAAAGAAAAATCATAACAAACTCTTGAACCGATTCTCAATCTCCAGCTCCATCATCAATTTTCAACCACCGCCTCTAACCGAATTGCTCTCTTCATCCTTGAACCAATCGTTCTTCCACTCTTCATCAACCGGAACGGAAAAAAGGCATAACAGAAACCTAACAAACTCATCCCTGCATCTACACTACCTTCATCTTCTTAACCTCTCCGATTCAATCACAAAACCTTCATCTTCTCCACACCTCAATTCAATCATCACCAGAAATCAAATAGAAAAATCAGAAGAGGAAAGTGGCGTAACAAAATTCATAACAGAAAGAGGGAGAACTGTAACGGACTCACCATCGCTTCAGTCTTCATCAACCTTCATCATTTCGCCACGAAACCTTCATCATCTTCATCTTGCTTCGATCCCTAACCTTCACTTTCACCGTTACTTCTGCAGATTCATCAACATCTGAGAATCTTCAAGTCTCCGCCACGCTTCGATATCCTCATCGGCCTCAATGCTTCGTCCATCAACAACAAACAACCTCATTAACGTCGCAACCTCAAGGACTTCCGTTTCAAATCGTCATCTTCACCGAAGCAACCTTCAGACATCGTTCTCCGACCACGACGCGTCGCCGTTTTCTCTGCAAATCTCGTCAAACAACGATTCAACTATCGCCACATCATAATCACCAATGACAAAAACGCAGTAACGAAACCGAGAGAGATTGAGGCGGAGAGTTTGATCGGAGAGAATGAGAGGAGAGATATTTGAGACGAGGGAGGGAGACGTGTATTAGTTCGGTTCCCTTTTGTGGCGGCCAGGTTTTGATCGGAGGAGAAGGTTTATCTCCGGCGCCGTTTCGTCGTGAAAGGGAGAAGGGAGACTTGATGCGTCACAATACGTAAACCCTAATCCCTTTTGATTCTTTTGATATTATGTGACTGTGATTAGTTGAGTTAATTGAGATTAATGAGAGTAATTTGAGTTAATTGTAAATTTGATTAACAAATCTGGACTATACACCTTGGGCCAAACGAATTGCTGTTCATACATCCCCATAGGCCCGCAACTCATCCATTTTTGGCATAAAACATTCAAAACTGAACAAAAACAATCATTTTGGGTCTGTCTATTGGGCCAGCGCCCCTACCACTCCTTGTACCACTGATCTCAATCTGAACCCCCCTGATTCAAGTTTCTTAGGTGTTTAAAATTGAATTTTGTATATAATTTCATCCTATTATTTTCTAGATGATAATGACATGAAACAATTGTTTTTTTTGTTAAATTTTTGCTTGATAAAAAGAATATAAAAATATGTAATATTTTGCTTGTTAGAATTTAAATGTTTTGCTATATTGTTTAGTTTTAATGCTTTGATAAAATGCTATAAAAAAATGATGTTTGATTAGCTTTCTCGCATTGATAAAAATAACCGAAAACATGTAATATTTTGCTTGATTAGACTTTAATTGTTTTCTTACATAGTTTTGTTCTATTACTTTTAGTTGAAAATGTCATAAAAAAACAATTTAATCTTGTTAGATTTTATCTTAGAATTTACTTAGAATTTAATTTCTCTTATTCCCTATGGCGGTGTGCGTTTGCCTTGTTATTACTGATTTGATTGTTGAGATGTGCGAGGTACTTCGAGAGAGCCTTTGATTGTGATTCGTTTGCTTCGTGTTCCACTTTATTTGTGGGACATGAATTCGATTCCGGTGCGATTGATTTGCATCGTGTTCCACTTTATTTGTGGGATACGAACTTCTTCCTGACGCGATTCACCCGATCTCTCATTCATTGAGATGTATATTCCTGTATTGTCTGGCTTGTGTTTCTCTTGCAGGTTGCTTATGTGGTTATGCTCGACGCGTGCCACATGTCGCTTGTGATCTACTTTCACGACGACGCTTTCTGACTCACTTTGCTGGATGATGGCTTACGCGAAGTATTCCAGACTTCTCTGCTTACGCTTGCTAGCTCATTGCGGATTTGCTATCCGTTTAGTATTGTCTCCTTGTCCCTTTTATCGCTTTCCGTATCATCCTTTAACATGAGAAGTAGGACCTAGACATGCATCTGGCCAAGCCCTCGAAAGAGGCTCTGTTTTTGTTGGTGTGTTTATATTTGTGCTTTGCGGCAGGGAGTCACGGTGTAATAAGTCCTATATGGCACTCCGTTAAGTCCTCATGGAAGGCACGCGGAAAGGGTTAGCAATCAACCCCTGCCTAGTCTCATCGAGTCCGTTCAGTATGCGCACGCCATGCGTTGCTCGCTTCTTAACCTGCACAAGATCTTGTTATCGAGTATGTCAGGAAAAGGGTTCATGCAGCCGGACCCCCGCCTTTCTTATAGCTCGCGTCGCTCGACGTTGATGCTCGGTGTACGCACGCACCGTTTTCCTTTACGATCCGTGATGGCTTGGTTGCTGAGAGGGGTCCGCCTTCTTGTCTATGGCCTGATCATTTTCACGAGGTCTAATGTTTGGTTGACTTGGGTTGAGTTGCTCCCCTTGGCTATGGCGGGACCGCTTTTCTACCATTCGTTCAGTACCGTTGGTTTGTTTGCTTTACGAGTGGATGCTCGTTTGTGTGATCATTGTGTGCTTTTGCCTTTTCCCCCGTAGGTTGATAGCTTAGCTTAGACTTGTACCCTTTGTATGATAACATTAGGTAGCAAGCTTTCCCCCTTAGCTTAGGTCTTCCTCATGCATTCTTTAAAACACAAACCACACTCTTTGATTTTATTTTCTTAAGAACTTGTTATTTCCGCTCCATTCCCAAGCATAAGCCTCCAAAGGTCGAGCAGCGGAGTGTGAATGTAACTCGTTCACCTAAAAAACACAAAACAAACGGAAATTAGTTAGCCGAGCTACGGTAGCTCTGATTCTGCAAAACAGATACGTAGGCAGCGGGGTAGGGCCCATGCGAGCACAATCCTTTTTTTTCCCTACATTCTGCATTCATTTTAGTCCAGATTAGCATAGATTTATTACACACCCATAGATTTAGACACTAGCGTGGATACCATCGAGTACGATGGGCGCGAGGGGTGCTAATACCTTCCCCTCGCGTAACCGACTCCCTTACCCTTTTTCTCTGGTCGTGAGACCATTGTTTTGTTTTGTGGTATGCTGGCATTCCCTTCCTTTTCAGGATAAATATGTTAGTGGCAACTCTGTTAATTTTCGCGGTAGCGACACCAGGCCCAATTAGGAGACTGCCAGGATTCTTAGGCGGAAATATCGGAGGTGCGTGAGTGCTCTCCGTCCTAGTCAACCACTCCGAAGTTCAAGGGAGACACGGTCTTTTAGGGACTATGTGGCCTCCGCATTATTCGGGGGGTTAGATGTGAAGGAACCCTACGAGGAGAAGGGTCCTCGGCATAGGGCCATGATCGGTCACGATTCTCACTATGTCTTTGTCACTTTCCTGATGATAATCCAGGTATTTTGCACTGCTTAATGTCATAGTATAATCTTTTTAAGCTGTTTAAGTAGTTTTGTTTGTTTTTGCAAGTTTTATCCGTTTTTTAGTTTTCAAGTTTATTTTCCTATTTTATGCGTTGGTTTTGTTGTTTAATGGTATTTCAGATCTAGGGAGATTCTTCATGCGACCCAGTGCAAGAAATGTCGGAGGTAAAGAGCAAGATAAAGAAGAAAAAATGAAGTCAGTGGTGCAACACGGGCGCCCGTGTTGAGTAACACGACCCGTGTTGCTGAGCATGCAAGGAAGAAGGAAAAGTGGAAAGCAGTGGTGCAACACGGGCACCCGTGTTGCCTAACACGACCTGTGTTGCTTCTACTGAGCGCAAGTTTGTTTTTTGAGATCCAGAGGACCAACACGGGCACCCGTGTTGCCCAACACGGGCACCCGTGTTGCCCAACACGACCCGTGTTGGCTTGTTACGCAGATTGTCATGTTTTTATGATTTTCACTCAAAAAGTGATCCAGAAGGGCATTTTGGTACTTTCCGACTTAAAAAGAAGGGTTTGCAATATATAAGTGGAGGATTGAGAAGAGAAGAGGTATCTTTTACACAACCAAAGGAATTGAATCTGAAGCAGAGCAACGTATGAGATTATTGGAGAAGAGAGATCATTCATGAGCAAGAGCAATTGAAGATCACAAATTCCCCGATTATCTGTAATGTTTAACTTTGATACTTTTGAATTTCTTTTGAACAATATGAGTAGCTAAACCCCCCAATGCTAGGGGGTGTCCCTGATTTGGTTTGTAATGACTTTTGATATTCTGATTTGATCGACTTCATGTTTATGTTATTCAATTCAATTTTATACTGTTTTTAATGCCTTCTTTATTGGACCAATAAAGATTGTTATGTGATCAACAAGTTGCCGGATCGCAATTGTTAAGGTTTGTATTAAATTGAACCATAGTAGATATCACCTAGGACTAGGGATACCCTATGGTCACTAAGAATTCTTGATAGAAAACAAGCTTGGTTTTATCTGTTAGCTCTAAGGACTTAGGTTTATAGATGAAAAACCAAAGGTTTGCCCAATAAGGAGTTAGGGGCAAACACTCTAAAGATTTAGTAATTGAATATCATGAACTTGTTGAAAAGATCTCAAATAAGAATTCAGGGTTATTACAGAGCAAATTACACACCTTACCTTGGCATTTACTCATATCAGTGAAAAAGGCTTAAATTTACTTTCTGCTATTTTTATTTTAAATTTAAAAATTATAACTCAATAAAAAACACCAGTTGACTTTTTATTTAATTGAATAATTATAAAACTTATATTCCAACGCAGTCCTCAAGATCGATACTTGGTTTTTAACCTTTTATTACTACTTCGCAAAAATAGTACACTTGTTATTTTTCCGATCAAGTTTTTGGCGCCGTTGCCGGGGACTTCCAAATATAAGTTAAATAATAATTCAATTGAATTTTTGTTGCTCTGCAACCAAAATTTTATTTTCTGTTATTTGAATTGCTCATACTAATATTCATCTAATCTTTGTATGCGAGGTAAGGCCTCAACTGAACTTCTTTTTGACGCAGAACCAGAAAGGTTATTTCGAACAAGACGCCGAGAAGCTAAACAAAGGGAACTGGAAGAAAAAGAAGAACCGCTGATAGTTTCAGATCCCGAAACAGAGAAGACTAATTCAATACATTCTGAGCATTCAGATTCCGAATCTGAAACTATGGCCGAAGACCCACCTCCTGTGGAAAGGCTTTTAGGTGATTATGGAGGAGCAAATGCACCTCTTGGCCGGATGACAATTGTTAACCAACCAGACAATGTTGCCCATTTTCAGCTACACCCGGCAACAATAAGACAACTTGAAAATAAACCATTCTCTGGAAGGATCAATGAAGATGCAAATAAGCACTTACCAAGGTTTCTTACTATGACAACATCATTAAAGATAGAGGGGCATTCTGAAGAAGCCAAGAAATTGGTGATGTTTCCATTTACATTATCAGACGATGCTGAAGAGTGGTTCTACTTTTTACTTGCTGGAAGTATCACAACTTGGCAACAAATGGAGACAACATTTTTGAATGAATATTTTCCAGCTTCTGTGTATATCCGCAAGAGATATGATATAGTTAATTTCAAACAGAAGGAAGGAGAATCACTTGGAGATGCATATAAAAGATTCAAGCGGTTGTTGGTTGCATGTCCTACTCATAACATGGATGCAACCGAGCAAATGCAGAATTTTGTGAATGGTCTTAAGCTTAAGACTAAACAACTAATTGACACAGCTGCCGGTGGCTCAACGAATTTTAAAACAGCCACTGAGATAAAGAAGATCATTGATGCTATTGCAGCAAACGAACACTTAGAGCTGTATGACTGCAGTGTAAACCAACCAGAAGGATTAGTTGATTTGAAGTTGACGAATCAAGTTGTTAAGATGGAAGAGCAGATCGCAGCTGAAGTTGAGCGTAGAATGAAACAAATGACTCTTGAGAAATAAACGGTGGCTCAAGTTCAGCCGGTTCAACCTATTCAAGCAGTGAATTGTGAAATATGTGGAGGGCCTCACTTTGCCGTGCATTGTGTAGCAACAACCCAGCAGGTGGAAGAAATCAACTTTTTGAAACAGAACAACCCTTACTCTAATACTTACAATCCAGGATGGAAGAATCATCCGAATTTCTCCTGGAAAGATCAACAAGGGAACGTTCCAAAACAAGGGGCTGCTCCTTATCAAAGTCTTCCACAACAACAACAACAATATAGGTCACCACAACAACAACCATATCAACAGCCGTATCAGCAACCACAACAATAATTCCAACAACAAGGGCCAAGAAAAGCAGATTGGGAGATCGCCATTGAAAAAAGGCTGCTCAAAGCTCCCAATTTCAAGAAGAAACAAGAAGTAATTTTCGGAATACAGGAGCATCAATTAAAAATCTTGAAATTCAGATGAGTCAAATAGCACAACAATTGGAAAGCCCTCAGCAACCTGGTGCTCTTCCTAGTGCCACAGTTACGAATCCCAAAGACCATAATAATGTGAGCGCTATAGTAACTAGAAGTGGTAAAGCGAAAGAAGTTGTTGAGGAGATTGCTGAAGAAGGAGAACCATTGCTTGAAGTGGACGTAGAAATAAAAGAGAATGAAGCACAAGTGGAAGACTTAGATGTGTTGGAACCAACAACTAAAGGGAAGACTAGGGAACAAAAACCGGAAATCAAATTACCCTTTCCAACAAGACATAAGAAGAAAGGGCAGCACGAGAAAAACTTTCAAAAATTCTTGGAAATGTTTAAGAAACTTGAGTTGAACATACCATTCCTGGAGGCGTTAGAACAAATGCCTACATATGCCAAGTTCATGAAAGATATCATCTCAAAGAAAAGGACAACCGATTGTGACCCAATTATTATAACTGAAACTTGTAGTGCTATTTTGCAGGGTATGAAGATTCCGGTGAAGAAGAAAGACCGAGGCTCTATAACTATTCCTTGTACTATTGGGGATAGATCATTTAAAAAGGCTCTTATTGACTTAGGAGTAAGTGTTAGCCTTATGCTGCTATCCATCTACAAGAGATTGGGAATTGGTAAAGTTCAAGATACAAGAATGACACTCCAATTTGCAGATCATTATGTAAAAAGACCGTACGGGATAGTAGAAGATGTGCTCGTAAAAATAGATAAGTTTGTGTTTCCAGTGGATTTTGTAATTTTAGAGATGCCAGAAGATGAAGAAATTTCGATCATTCTGGGGAGACCATTCTTAGAGACCGGGAGATGTTTGATAGACATAGAAGAGGGCATGATGACCTTGAAGGTGTATGATGAAGAGTTAAAAATTGATGTGTGAAACACCATGAAATACAAAGAGGATGTTGCTACTAGTCAACATATTGAGGTGATTGATCAAATTGTTCAAAATGAGAATACTTTGAAGTCACAACAATTTCCTTTAGAAAGAGTGTTGAGTTTATCAATTTTCAACGAAACTGAAGAGGTCGACGAAGAAGAGATAGAAGTGTTGAATATGATGGAGACAAAACCTTTCTTTAAAAGTTCTAGACAAAATCGGTGGGAGGATTTAAGGCAACCATTAGTAGAGGAAAAGAAAGATGAACCAAAGAAAGGGGCTGAATTGAAACAACTACCAGAGAATCTCAAATATGTCTTCCTAGACACAGAAAGAAAATTTCCGGCTATCATAAGTTCAAAACTTGAAGTTATCCAAGAGAACAAACTTGTTGAAGTTCTGAAAAAACACAAAGGGGCCATGGGATGGTCGATTGACGATTTGAAAAAGGTATTAGTCCTACGGTTTGCATGCACAAAATTCTCATGGAGGATGATCACAAACCGGTAGTCCAACCTCAACGAAGGTTGAATCCCGCAATGAAGGAAGTAGTTAGAAAAGAAGTGGTGAAACTATTAGATGCGGGGATGATCTACCCTATATCTGATAGTGCTTGGGTAAGTCCTGTACATGTAGTGCCGAAAAAGGGAGGAACTACAGTAATAAAAAATGAGAAAAATGAGTTAATCCCTACAAGGACAGTAACAGGATGGAGAGTTTGCATCGATTACAGAAGGCTAAATCTGGTGACAAGAAAGGACCACTTCCCGTTACCTTTCATAGACCAAATGCTAGAAAGGTTAGCGGGTCATGATTACTATTGCTTCCTCGATGGGTATTTAGGGTATAATCAAATAGCGGTCGCACCAGAAGATCAAGAAAAGACGGATTTCACTTGCCCGTTTGGTATTTTTGCCTATAGAAGGATGCCATTCGGGTTATGTAATGCTCCAGCTACTTTTCAAAGATGCATGCAAGCCATCTTTGATGATATGCTTGAAAAGCATATGGAAGTATTCATGGACGACTTCTCAAATTTTGGTAAGTCTTTTGATAATTGTTTAACTAATCTTGCTCTTGTGTTAGAAAGATGTCAACAGACCAACTTGATCCTTAACTGGGAGAAGTGCCACTTCATGGTGCGTGAAGGTATAGTGTTGGGTCACAAAATTTCCCACAAAGGAACAGAAGTTAACCAAGCAAAAATAGAAGTCATATCAAAGCTACCGCCACCAATGAATGAGAAAGGTATTCGAAGTTTCTTAGGACATGTGGGTTTCTACCGCCGGTTCATAAGAGATTTTTCTAAAATATCTAAACCCTTAACTACTCTGTTGGTTAAGGACAGGGTCTTTAATTTTGATAATGAGTGTACCGTAGCATTTGAAACAATTAAGAAGAAACTAGTTTCGGCACCAATTGTTGTGGCCCCAAATTGGTCTCTCCCTTTCGAGATCATGTGTGATGCACGTGACATTGCAGTAGGGGCGGTTCTAGGACAGCGTAGGGAAAAATTGTTACATGTTATTTACTATGCTAGTCATGTTTTAAACCCTGCACAGATAAATTATGCAACAACTGAAAAAGAGTTTCTAGCTGTTGTTTATGCCTTTGATAAATTCAGGCAATATCTGTTGGGTTCCAAAGTTATTGTTTACACTGACCATGCTGCTTTGAAGTATCTTTTTGCCAAACAGGATTCTAAGCCAAGGCTTTTGAGATGGATCTTACTCCTTCAGGAGTTTGATGTGGAGATTCGTGATAAAAAAGGATGCGAAAACACAGTCGCAGACCACCTTTCCCGAATGTCACCTATCGAGGAAACAGAGGAAAAACGCCCAATACAGGAGGAATTCGCAGATGAGCATATCCTTGCTGTTAGTGGTGCACCTTGGTTCGCCGATTATGCAAATTATTTGGTAGGTGGAGTAATTCCAGAAGATTTTGATTCTAACCGCAAGAAAAAGTTTCTACATGATTGCAGGTTCTATTTATGGGATGACCCTTTCCTATACAAGAAAGGGATAGATGGTTTGGTCAGAAGATGCGTACCAGAAGAGGAACAAAGGGATGTACTAAAAGCATGCCATGACTCAGACTATGGGGGACACTTTAGTGGAGATAGAACTGCTGCGAAAGTCTTACAATTTGGGTTATATTGGCCGACCTTATTCAAGGATGCTCACCATGTTGTTCGAGAATGTGACAGATGTCAAAGAACAGGTAACATCTCAAAGCGAAATCAGATGCCTCAGAATGCTATGTTGGAAGTGGAACTGTTCGACTTATGGGGGATTGATTTTATGGGACCGTTCCCACCATCCTTCGGGAAGAATTATATCTTGGTGGCAGTTGACTACGTATCAAAGTGGGTGGAAGCTGTAGCCTTACCCACCAATGATGCGAAAGTGGTTGTGACTTTTCTCAAGCATAACATCTTCTCTAGGTTTGGAGTACCCAGAGTGCTAATCAGTGATGAAGGTACTCACTTCTTAAATAAATTAATGGAGAATTTGCTAAAAAAATACAATGTGAAACACAAGATCGCCACCCCATATCATCCTCAAACAAGTGGGAAAGTCGAGGTTTCTAACAGGCAAATAAAACAAATTCTGGAAAAAACTGTTAGTGCCTCTCGCAAAGACTGGTCGACCAAGCTAGATGACGCTCTCTGGACATACAGAACAGCGTACAAGACCCCGATAGGTATGTCTCCGTATCAATTGGTGTATGGGAAGGCATGCCACTTGCCGCTCGAACTCGAACACAAAGCGTTTTTGGCCACCAAATTCCTAAACTGTGATTTTCTGAAAGCCGGTGAAGCTCGAACAACTCAACTTCACGAACTGGAAGAGTTCCGCAATCAAGCATACGAGAATGCCAAAATCTACAAGGAACAAACAAAAAGATGGCATGATCAGAGGATTCAGAAAAAGGAATTGTGGGAAGGTCAATTGGTATTGCTGTTTAATTCCAGGTTGAAACTTTTCCCTGGAAAGTTAAAGTCACGATAGTCAGGACCATTCCTCATTCACAAAGTATTCCCTCATGGAGCAATAGAATTAAAAAATCAAACCAACGGGGATACATTTAAAGTGAATGGACAGCGGGTGAAGCCGTATTATCAAGGACAAGAAAGTGGCCTGATTCACAGTGTTCGTCTTACAGGATAAGATGAACGATCGTCGAGCCAAGCGACGTTAAACGAAACGCTTCGTGGGAGGCAACCCACGGATTTTTCTAATGTATTCTCGTTGTTTTCTGTTATGTGTGTTTTTTTAATGTTTCAGGAAAAGCTAATCCCAGTGGTGGTCACAAGGCGAGGAAAAACAAGGAAAAATGAAGAAAATTTTTGTGAAGTGGAACCAGGGGTGCAACACGGGTGACCGTGTTGTGGGACACGGGCCGTGTTGCCCCAGGCGAAATATGAAAAAAAGAAGAGAGAAAGGGTGAAAACAATGGAGCAACACGGGTGGCCGTGTTGCACAACACGGGCCGTGTTGCGTCCACTGGGAGCAAGCTGTTTTCAGAAGAAAAAAAATCAGTGAGGCAACACGGGCCGTGTTGCTTGTGCGTGAAAATTTTTTCAAAAATTTTTATATTGGCCCATGGACCCCACCCATCCCACCTCTTTTCCATCCAATCAGAATCGAATACCCTCCTTTTTCTTATTATTTTATTTCCTCCTTCTCTCATAAACACTCTTCTTCAACCTCTCTCTCTCTCTCTCTCTCACAAAAACCTAAACCTCCATTAAAACAAATCTTAAAGCTCTCAACTTTCCCTTCTACACTACTCCAAACCCACATCAACCTTCACAAAAGTTATTCCACTCCTCATCCTCTTCAACCCTACGGTAACTTTTTCTTCTAATTCATAAATTTTTCATTTTGTATTTTGTTTGTTCTCTCTCTTGTAGGTACTCATCATGCCACCAAAGAAAAGAACCAACACGGGTAAGCAAGTCGCTGAGTCTGCAGGCACTCGCAAAAGGCCGGTCCGCCAATCCAACCCGCGTGACATTCTCTTTGAGGACCCTAAGCATCACCAAAGATATTTGAACCATGTCAAACGGAAGCTCATCCCCACAAGGTATATCTGTGAAAACACTATGAATACCCTAGGCATTAAAATCGAAACTGATAGGCTATTTCATTCTGTGGGTATGCAAGAATTTATGTATATGGAGGCACCATCCTATGAACGCCTCACTCTTGAGTTTCTAAGCACAATAGAGTTTCATTTAGAAAGAAAATGGAACGGGTCTATTAGGTACTTCTTTGGTACTCTTAAGTTCCGCATGTTTAACCAAGCTCATGAGTTAACCGTAGAGGAGTTAGGGGGTATCCTCAAATTGCCCATCTATGGACCGGGGGCTGTTCCGGATGAATTCCCGGGACAACAATTTT